>NW_017157935.1:802452-863690 GCF_001652005.2 Ceratina calcarata
AGACGAGACAGAGTATAATTTTCTACGGTAAAAGATGAAAACAATTCTCTTTTACCTTCAAACATTTGCTGAGGATAATTTTGCAGTGATTTGCAAAGTTTTCTTATAAAGACAATGTATATGTATAGAATGTACATTTGTACGTAACTTCGTTTCGTTGTGCGTAAAACGCGATTAATAAAAAAGAAAGTGTGCGCGTGGCTCTGTGTCTGGTATATGTCGACTTTGTATTTAATTCTCGTACATGGAAATACGTGTTTCCATTTCACATGTGAAAAATGTTTGTTGGTGGGACGTTTTGCTTAGAGCGCATGCTACTGGAGACAGCTTCTTCAGCGTTAAAGATGTAGTAAACGGGATAGAAATCGTTAGCTACATACTACCTCTCTCTCGCAGCATTGGTTACAATCTTTACTTGTCAGTAAACGAATTTGAAGGAGAAATGTTGTGGCCAGCCCATAGACATCAAAGAATAGACCGAGCTCCTGAATGCATTTTTATTGATCCCGTAAATGCTTTGGACGAGTTTCTGTCTTTCTATCTCTCATGTGTCGATAGAAAAAATAGAATATATACATGCGTTTTCTCAATCGACAGGTCTCAAGTCTCCCATTTGGGTCCGGCTTGATACGAAGGGTCCGGTCTGTTCTCATATGTCTATGGCCCAATCTCGTACTTTGAAATAAAGCACGTAGATAAACTGTATCTCTATCTCTCTTATTTTGGGTTTGTCTACACTTTTACATATGGAAGTTGCCTCCAGTAGTATACGCTCTAGATGAGATGCGTCTGTTTTTATCGAGGAATACAGCTAAAGGCAGAGAAATAATTCTGGAAGACCTTTTTTGGGCATCTATCTTCCAATACTTTAACGACCAAACTAAAACATGTTGATAATGATTATTACAGTATCCATTGCAATTTGTATATTGTATATTGAATACATGGAAATCACTTTTGAGAATGATCACGACAATTTTAAATGTTGATCTTTCGTATATTTTGCAATGAATTATTACAATGAAGGTGCTTGGTCACTAAAGTGTTGGAACGAAAACGGGTTGACTTAGGAGGGGAATACGTCACTGTTTTCTCCGCCCGGGAGTATTTTACAGTGTTGTTTAATCACACAAGGATGTCTCGCACACTGCAGTGTAAAGTATAAGAGAGGTCAGAAGATGCGTAGCACATGTACCTACGTGCAATATATTTTTCTCGGCATCACGAGTATATTATGTGCAGTTGTAACGATCAAGTATATTTTATGTAAAATCTAGTAACGTAAGTTCGTAAGTTAAAATAAAAGATTTTGATCCAAGATCTTGTCTTCTGCTAGAACATTTTAAACTTTCGACTAGAGACTGCGGATTTTCATGCATAATAAAAAATTTATAGTATCAATTTAAAAAACGTGATTTAAATCGAAAGCTCAGACATTGTGACATGCATATTATTTATATTTTATGCATATTCATCATTCAGTTCTTCAGATATCAAAGTTAAGAATAATCTAGTAGCTGTACGTTTCTTCGAATCAAGGAGTCAGTTATTTCGTTTTGCCAACGCAGTCTCTAAAGTTCGTTTCAGCGAGGAATCGCTGATACATCAATAATCTTCCAAAGGGACAGTCTTTTTTTTTCTGGTCGACAGGGTCAGCAGGTTCGTCTCTTCCCTCGCAAGCTGACGCCGCACCGAGAGACGGTGCGCGCCCCTAAAATCGTAACACGGCACGACGTGGACGGAACGGAAGAGAGGACCGTCATCTTGGATCCCCCAAAAGCCACGCCGATATTGTACGTGCAGCCGCTACCCCGTCGACAGCTGGCTCCCTCCTCTCCCGGTTTTCCTATGACCAAGGATATCACGCCACGATTCCGATCCCTCTTCGAACTAGAAGTCACGGATTAATCGTTCTGCACCCCCTCCGACTTTGCTACACTTGGGGCGATTCTCGTTAGGGTGACGTTTAAATCACATTATGCAGACTGATCGGTTTATCCGGGGCCGGTGCAACCTCGCGATACGATCAGCTAAATGTTTTGCCTTCCGGTACGGATTTGTACACTTTGTCGGTAGTCAAGTCTCAGGTTTAGCAAGGGGGTTGATTCAACGAAATCTCGCGTTTATCTTTATATAGTGCTGTTCACTTGGGCAGCCTTCGAAATTGCTCATACTACCTTTTCGTAGGAAATTATATGAAATATGAATAAACTAATATAGATATATAAAATGATGAAATGAAGAATTGTAAATATTTCTTCTCTAATCTATTGCAAAGCATCAATACTTGAAGGTGTTCAAGTGGAAATCAAAAGCCATATATTTCCATCAACAACGTATTTTTTAAGTGTGTATATCAATATAAACTGATGTCATCTACCAATTTATAGTGCAAACTGGTCCAACTAGTAAACAAGAATTTTCGACGAAATTCCTTTCTTTGACATAAAATTACATGCATCTATCAATTTTTACTCGACGCATTCCAAATTAAGAACATTTTACGATAAGAATTCGAAATTGATAACGAACTACATAGAAGCATGCAACGATTACATCCAGGGGGTCAAATATTTCATTACTGTTTTAACAAACAAAGCATTCTACCTACCCTTTGTCATCAAGTGGAAGCCTCAGATTCTTCGGCCAACGCAAGCATCCAACACTTGCCCACGAGTGAAAGGTGAATCCGCTTCTTTGAATGTATCTATCCTAGGGAAGGTGTACCATATTCGCGATGAATATAAACACGCTCGCGCACGAGGGGTTGTTAATCCGGGCGCGTGAAACCTTCAAGTCGACCGAAGTTCGGCCGCATCTGCAAGTTCGCCACCGAACTTTAACAATCGACGAGGATAAGGTTAAAGGTTATCGTTCGAGGAACGAAAGGGAAGAGGGAAAACGCGTAGCCATGATGAAACGCCCTCCATCTGGTTGATATTCCACCCCCGCGTCGACTGACATGCGCGCGCGACCTACCTTGCGACGGTTCTCAAACTACCCCTTTTCGGAATCGTAAACCTTCCCGTTGAATAATCCGGCATTATTAAACGACCGATTTCTTTCCACCTTCTTTTAGGCTAATCGCGAATTAACCATTTGCTTTGCGAAAGTGAGTGGACGCCAGTTTTGGTACAAATTTCCAAAATTACTGTCGTCGATAGATAATTAGCAATTAATATTTGAAGTCCAGTTCATAGGATGAACTGGAGTAACTGTGAAAAATGAAACACCAGTTATGCTATCAAAGGGGATTGCAAGAGATATAGATTAAAGATTGGACGATTAAGCTCGGTCAGGATTACCATCAACCTGTACGGAAGGAAAAATAAATCGGAACACCTGCGATTAGTCTGCGGGTTACAGGCGTACGGTACGGTTAATCGATAGTTAAGCAAACACGAGAAATTCGTGGCTAATAGCGTGTCAAATCTAGCAAGGGTAATCGGTAAAGCCCCTGTCAGCTGTGTCCACAACGATACTTTTCATCCTCGCGGATGGTCGTTTTAACCATCCTAAAGTAGTCGATGTATTAACTTCTGTACACTGTCAGTATTTCAGAACAATACAATTTCATTTAAGATTTCTTCGAGATATGCAATCAATATAATTTGTAGATTTCGTGTATTTATATAAAAATTGCATAAAAATCCGCAGTCCAAGCATCAAGAAAACAATTGGCTGCATCTTTTTCATCAATAGAAGACACAAATCCAAAGTATGAAAAAAATCCAACCATAGTGGGACTTTTAGAATCATTCGGAAATGATTTTCGGCTCATGAATCATCCGTAGATCACGCTCTGATGCCGCGACACACAAGGTGGCTTTTGAATACACACCCCGTGATCATTATGACGCCTGGTCGATCCTATAGAAAAGGCGTGAGTTCCCGTCGATCCACTGTACAACAACCAAGATTCATCGTTTCCACCGTTCAAATCAGCACTGTGTTTGACCACAAACTGTTTTAATCCCTCTGTTACTTCTATTTGCGTTTCTCGAATCGTTGAGCAATATCAATCGCTACTTCAGTCACCATCGCGTTCAAACGTAATACCAATCTCAAACAGTAATAATGATAGTCATATGAAAGAAGAGCTAATAAAAAGTCGTAGGCTTAGAGAATGTACAAATAAAGAATTAATCCTTAACAGTAAAACAGCCGAATTAGTCAAATTGATGTAATTTTTAGTAAATAAATGCATATGTAAAAAAAAAATGGACAGTTTTAGTGTTAATGCATTTTTCCTTTAAAATGCCAGATACCATCTTATGCCAACAGAGTTCCAAATTTAATGATAAAAATTCGAGAGAAGCTTCTTGGACCGCAGATCACCGCATTTTCTTAACGTTACTTTTACGGTGGAAAATTATGATTATCCACGTGGGAGGTGGAGGTTTTGGTGGAAGGGCGACGGTTTCAATCTGCTCCGAAATTTCGCCCGGGCCCCGATGTCTGTAAGTGTCCTTACGATCTTTGCTTTACCCAATATCTTCTTGGCTCCGGCGTTCACCGGGTCCTTCCACTGCGACGTTTAGCTTTCCTGGTGGGGGTACTTTTATTAAAACTCCCGTCAATAGTGCGGCGAGGAGGAGCAGGGAGGACTCCTACTACAGGACGAGGCTTGCGCTTTATACAATGCTACAGCACAACCTAGAGCCCGAGCATAAGTAGAGACTGGCATCGGGATAGGTTCCTCCGCCATTGCATTCTTTCCAAAAACGTTCCGACAACTTTTCATCGATCCCTGATAAATCATAAAATTTAACGGAAATAACAATTAACAATATATCTATAGAAATATTATTCAATGATCGATGAAAAATTACTATACTATGCACTGCATAAATAATTGAACGTAGGCATCGTTCGCACAAGATTTTTTTAACATCGTAGCAAAGTATGATTAGTAGATTTTATGAACTGTAAACTGTGCATTGTTTCATCTAACGTTTGAAGGTATATTTATTATGATCTAGCATTTCGTCAGAAATTTTGTATCGAATGGTTTTTTCAAACAGAAAGCATAAAGTTTATCAAAAGGAACGCGATGCATCCTTTGTATGTCAGTTCCCCCAATTTTTAATTAAATCTTTCACAGGATACTCGAAGGGATGAAAGAAGCTTCCACTCCCTTAAACACCGTCGGGCGACGTCGCGTTCTAAATAACTAAGATGTATCTTCGAGCTTATTTCGACGCGTTTAGCACTCCGCAAATAACGAGTTCCCTTCGCGAAATGAAAAATTGATTTCTCCCAAAATGAATTCCCAAATAATGTTGTCGTCAGATCCAAATACCAAATATTCCAACAAAAGTTCGATTCTGTAGGGTCAGGCATATTAACGCAATTCTGTATTTACATTCGTAACTTTTTAAACTTCAGTTATTAGTTATCGATAGCAGAGGAGTTTAACAATAAGCCATGTACGAACGTAAAAAAGCACGGCTGGAATTCATATTCCGTTGTAATAAAAATATCCGCCGATATTAAATGTGAAATATGAATTGCGTTTCGAAAGGAGGAAAATCCCGGTCGCAGATGGAAAGGTGAATGGGAAAAAATCAAATCAGCTTCCATGAACAAACGGAATTAATCGCGAACAGGATCGCTTGGAATAGCCATTTCATCTTTCGATTCGATTGATTTCTTGAAAGGATCGCAAATAGATCGGTGGCGTAGAAATTTTATATGATCCAGATTCGTCGATATTACCGCGAATTCGCTTTAGAATATTCATGATTCGATTCGAACAGTAGTTTCTGGTAAGTAGTCTCAAGGTAAGATGTCATACTTCATCCATAAAATAAGAGCAATATTCAACAATACAAGCTAGCAATCATGCCGTCATAATTTTATACTCTCTTTCCAATTTTGTAAGATACATAATTTATCTACAATAAGTTAACGTACAAAAATCTATAAAAGTATGCAAGATTAGACTATGAAAGGATGAATGGAGTTAAGAAGGAATATACATATGTATAAATCAATAGGCCTTATGTGGCAAAAATAAAGTTTATAATATAATAATACTTTATTTCTAGGAATCTAGAGTTTTAATTTTTTATAAAATTGTATTCTTCTAAGAGAAAGAAGCTTTCAGATGGTTTAGATGAAAATCGTTGGCATATTTCACGTTTGAGTTCCGATCCCAGATTATAATGCCAGATCTCCACATACTCCGACGGTAGTGTTTAATTTAATTGTTCCGTGGCGTGGCAAGGGAAAGCAACACTTCCTTAGAAATCGTAAGAATGTACGCACACGACGGACGGAGGGTTTTAGGGTAGCTCGTGGGGGCGGAAGGGTGGCGGGAACGTACACGTGACCAACCACCGTGGACCTCACGCATGCCCCGTTTAATACCACAGCTTGACGGGTCGGTTGGTATGCGGGGCTGAGGGGGTGGCTAGGTATATTGGCGCCTGCCGTTAAGCTCATGTTGATCCCTTGTACCAAGCTAGGGTAGCTTCATGCGCAAGGGCTCGCGATGTCTACCCGCTGACGCCATTTTTCCGTGATCGATCTCGGCTCAGTCTGAATTTCGATTATTTTTTACGTAAACCCACGACTCGCAGACACGATGGAAATTGTTCTTATTTACAGTGACACGACATTTAATACCGAGACATATGTTAATGTTTTCAGAACGATAACGTATAATCATCAGCTTTTCTGATCTCTCCTGAGAACCGAAAGCTGTCCATACACTGTTATCATTTATCCTACGCGTACAGTTTCAGATATCGATAGTGTCTATTAATTAAATTGAGCCCAGTGAAGAATCACAGGCCGACACTGTTATTTCTACAACAGAAAAATCAATTTTAAACAGTGTAGAATGCCGACATCTGTCACTACATTCAATTTCAAACCACTGTATCAAGGATTAAAAATAACTTGATCAGTTCATAATAAATAATAAACTACGAACTTTTCATATTCATTGGTTACCACCCCGTGGAGCGTGCGAATGGTTCTGGTAATAAAGTCGTCGCGGATATTCCCTGGGGCGGATCAGGAGGTGCAAAGGTGTCGACCGTCGGCCAAAAGGTCTCGTCGTAACCGCTAAAAGCTCCGACACGCGTCGCGATCGTTACGCGTCTTGCCGCACATAAATAATTAATGACCGGCTTGCCACCCTTCGCAGCTCTCGGTGGTGAGAATATTTCTTCGTTACCTCGTAGGGAATCTAGTGGTCTCAGGCTCGTAAAATCTCGTTCGACTTTACTTCAATGGAAAAAAAATAAGCAACGCACCGTATCTTTGACAATTTGTCTGAATTCCTATCTGGAAGCCTGTTGATCCCTGGGGTGCAGACAATTTATGTCTATCTTTTTTTTAGATCCTCTAGTAGGGTTGTTCTAGAGAGAATCCAAGTTTCATTGATCCAAGATTCATTTATAATTAACTACGATTTTACATAAACAGTGTTATATACCAATTAATTAGTATTTAAATATCCTAGCTTCTATGTCCTATGCAGAAATTTCATCGTTCTATAATTTCATTCTCATACCAGCAAACTTTGTCTTATCTTCGAACTCTGTCCTAGCTGCATCATTCTTCAACTTTGTCCTCAACCTCTAAACTTGATATTCCTGCCCTTACAAATTTTGATTCACTCAAACTCGGAATCTATATTTTACTCCGGTTTCTCTCAATTATGACTATGTTGTTTTCGAATTTCTTCGCGACAACCAGTCTGTCTTCGTGTTACCGCATTGGTTGTATTATTCTTAAGAAAGAATTAAGGAAATACAGTAACAGTTTTATTTATTCGCAATCTTAATTTATAAATAAATGTGAAATAGCATTTGCAATTCTATTAGAACTTTAATTATTTATCTAACAATGAGATTGAAAAATGTGTGCATCCTCGCATAGCTAAGTCTAGAATATTTCCGGTCGATCGGTTTTGCACCGATGACAAGGGCTTAATTGAATGAAACGATGGGCTCCGGTAGGACACGCTGCCGTTTAAGCATGCACGCGACCGAGTACGAGCCTCCGTGTCCGAGGATCGTGCCCCCGAATCCCGAAGCAGCCCCCAAGCAGCTACCAGCGAAACCACCCTTCTAGCCGAAGGTGTAGCTCGTGCGAGCCGCAGTCACGTGTGCGTCACGTGCCAGGGATTACTAATTATGCGCCGAGAACGGTCATAATATCCTGGAGCTCAGTGGGCACACTGCATAGATACAGTTAATATCTGGCACGGCAAACACACCGCCACCGTTCACCCGCTCCGACGATTTATGAATAAAGTTCCTTCGGCGCGGAATCTTTCGATATTTGATTTTCACACATCACCGTCGGCGTCTTTTTATCTAGTCTTCTTTAAGACATATTAGGTTCGTGCATATGAAACGTCGTCCTGTTTCTAAAGTTATGATTTTTAAGCGAAAAAATCTGTGATTCACTGTTATGAATCGAATTTAAGATAAAATAATCTAACATTTATATTAAACACATTAGATTGGGATACTGCAAAAGTTTTTACCTGATTTGAACTGTAATGTCAAATAGAATTGTCTATTTAATTTTTGCTTCATGCATGCTAATTTCGTCGAATAGCAAACAATTGCACTATTGTTATGAACGTTATTCAATTAGGAAAATCATATGAAACACCCTTGCGATAATGAAATAACAAAGAAAAGAACGTGAAAATGAAACAGCAGAAGTCTAAATACACAAAATATATACATTGCGTACGGAGCCGTATTGGCATAGCGAAATTGCAAAAATGGTCATCGGTCGTGAACGGTTGATATGGGGATGAGGCAGTTTTCGTCAAATCAATTTTTTCATTGAAACAGTCGGTGGACCGAGCGAAGAAGCAGTTACACCGACGCAAAACAATTGAAATAACAGGCAGCCGCGAGGTTCCGGTAGCTGCTGGCCTGTTTGCATCCGCGGCCGTCGCCACCCGGATATGAATCGGTCGTGTGCTCATGTGATTTTGGCAAAGAACAATATTTATTCACCGCTACCGGCCTCGTGGTTCGATCGACCCTGCCTTTGAAAATGGCCAATTGTCGGACACTGTTATACATCGTTCCGAAAAAAGTACTGTACTTTTCGTTAAAGAGATGATCATATAAATATCTCAAAGAACCAACAAGTACATTGTAGATGCATAATTTTGCCACAATTTTAATACATTAAAGAAACTTGTGATTTTACTATTAAATGTATGTACGTATGTATGTATAAAGAGAAAGCGTTCGTTTGTAGACTTGCAACGAAATTTAGACAGTAGCGTTTTTATATACTCCAAAGTGCCATAAGGTATATCTATTTGCAAAGCAAACAATTGTTTGAATTTTACTCTAGTCATCTATTAAGAGGATGGGAAGATGTAAAATGTATTTACAAAATCCTCAATATTTGTAAAATTCCATGAGTTAGCAGTTTGGTTCTTGTTCATGAAATGTTTCTACTTTAGACATCTTGAAATATACACACGATAATTAGTGTGGACCAATGTGGACCAGGCATGCTAGTATTCTATGAAATTCTTCTTCATCAGATATAGAATAATTTCTGTATAGATTGTCAAGAATGAAACAATAGATTGATTGTCAGATTCCTCTTCGAATATTGGGAAGAATTGTTCATCGAAGATATCATCAAATACCGATCAAGAGTTGAAGATAAAAGGAAAGAGGAGAGGTCTGACTTTTGCCGGGGCGAACTCCTGCCAGTTTCCCATGGGCGTAGGACAGGATCAACGAGACACGTGATGCGCCCGCGCCACGTGACCTCTGTCAATACGATACGTTCGGGAACCACCCCATCGTTCTTCAATAGGGAGGACGATCGTCTATGAAATCGCTGTGGCCTCGCCGACGATACCAACTATTTGCAAAGTGACCGGCTTTACGGAATTGCTGGCGCTTCGAAAACAAGGGGCGGAATTGAGTTCAAAACCTGGGAAAATTGTTCTTGGGAAACGATCTCCGAAATGCGACAAATGCGAATAATAGGGCAACGTTCTCATTTTATGCGACATAAGAATTTCTAATATTAATTATTATCGTATTTTACGATGTAACATTTATGTAATTTCCTGTTAAAATGTCTAGTTGAAACCTAATAAACTGGTAATTTACTCATAAAAATACATCCTTCTCTTCTTCACTGTTTTTCCATCAGATTTTACTCTCTTTTGACAAAGGGAAACTATGATAATCTTAGACGGACACTTTTACTCTCTCTTACCATCGTGTCATCATATCGTGCAACCATTTCACTGTTTTAAGATTTTTCACTTTGAATTATTGTAAAGATCGTAATCACCCTGGGCCATTGCAAATCCCCACGGTCCCAACCTGACACGTTTCGCAGCCACCCTAAAATCTATTCGCCTGATACTTTGTCGGATGATCGCCAAACGATTAACTCGATTCATTGAGATTTTATCCATAGTATCTGTGATCTAAAAAACATTGCGCAGGGTGTCCTGGGACAAGTTGTTCCTCTGCAATTGTACATAACACGGCTGCTATCTGTATAGCGTCGCACGAGTGCCACGCGCCGGCACGTGTCTCGAGTCAAGCGCGCGGAAAATCGTTCCTTTGAAGGATCCACGGGATACTCGATCGCGATTTGACGCTCATCTTCCTCGTCGGAAGTCGCGGATAAAAAAAAAAATAAAAATCTGCTCGCTGCTGGATGTATAGTGGGAGGGGTTCTCGAGAGGAATTGAAGAGGATCGAACAGGGGGTGGCTGTTTGCTGAGTGGCTATATCGCGAGGCCGTCTGCCCGGCTCGATGTCCCTTTTGATTTTTGTTTACTTTTTCCGGACTGTCCTTGCGGGTGGCCAGTAATAGATCACTTAGGGAATCAATAAGAAGCGTCAAGTACTTTATTACTATAATTTTATTGCAATTTAATCAGCATTGTTAATTAGCCTCGTGCGAAACTATTCTAATCGCGTCTCGCGCACTGTTATTGACGTAGAGAGTATTAATTTATGATTGAATATTGTTTAAGTCTAGCAGGAAGAATGGTGAAGGAGAGCAAGATTTGAATGGCAAAGTGAAAGAAATGTATTCACGGCGAAAATATGAATATTTAAGCAACGGCTTTTTTTAATTATTCAAGGGACTAAGTTGTCCGTTCTTCGCTTAAACTCTGCATGCATTTGTATACGTATGAAACTTGAAACACTGCTCGGGAAAAGGCTCCGCCTTCGGAAAACATTCCGCGTCGAGTTTCCGCGCGAGTTACGTTACCCGGCGCATTTCTCAAAGGATCGGGTCGTTGGAAAGTGCTTGGAAAAAGAAAAAAAGTATCGAGTGATACGCGCCTGTCGTGCCGTTTCCACTTCGCGTACTCCTTTTACCAAGCCGAATCGAAATACGAGAAAATGAATTTCCACGTCAAACGATGTTATTCGTACAAAACTACAGACTAACAATAGACTAATAAACCCCGGCTCAATAAAATTAGTGCCATAAAAATCGCTATGTCGACTGTATGTCGTTGTATATAATTGAAGTCATTATTGTTAAACAATGTTTGTTGTCAAATTTTGTTACGTGTGAATGCGTAATGTAATAGTACCGGTGGTAACTCTAGTATCATCAAATTGATTTAATTATTGTGATTCCTACTTCTCTTAGATCGTTTTATTAAAGCCAAGCAAGTCTTCACATACTTTTGTGGCAATGTTCATGGAACATCAAAGGATGTAAGAAGAATTATTTAGTTTAAAGTTGCAGAAACCATCAGAATTTTCTATTCATGGAATATATTTTACATAATGTTATAAACGCATAATAGATTCAAATTCGATGCAAGAATATTTGAATAGGAAGCAACTGGAACGGAGTCTGATCGTGGAAGATGACCTATTCCAACGAGGCACGTGTCCTCGGCCTTGTTCCACCCCTTTTGCCAGGGGTTCTTAGGCGGCATTCCACGCTGGTCGGCCCCGGATAAAATGTAATAACGCGTCCTCTTCAGGCTGACGCGCACGAATCCATCTTTTGCTAACGAGGGTGGAGGCTCACGATTGCGTCCCAGGAATGCGTGATGACTACTTTGTCAGGAATGCGCCGTACCATGCCGTGGCGCCCATACGCGAAAACAGGAGCTCCAGGACGCGAAACTCCGATGAGGGCAGCTGCGCTACAACTACAGAAGAAACACCCCATTTTTCATCTCTTCTTTCTTCCTGTCTTTCATGCTTCTTCTGTTAATCGTCAGGGGACCGATTGTCTAAGGTGACGTAAATTATTCGGTAATTGTTTCCGGAGTGTATTGAAACTTCTAGCTTTTAAAATAGATTCAATAGGAGAATTACAGTTATGCTTTTACAAAAACGCTTAAATCGTTTTATTGACATAATAGTAATAGTAGTAGTATTACTAACATAATAGTAATAGTAATAGTAATAATTTATTTCGACTCTTGAAGGGATGATATATTCGGTAATAAAACGTTTACGATGTACTTTTACGTATTTTATTGTTGCTATTATACTAATTGCAAATTGTTAGGGGCATGCAGTATTTCAGGTATTGGACCTTCGAGTCGGGTCGAGAAGCAATTAAGACGGATCGGGTCGGAATTCTAAAAATTTATAAAGCTGATACCCGCACTTTTCAGTATTCGAATTTGTAGTCGATTCAGGTCAGGTCGTGATCCTAAAAAAATATTCATGTACTCAAAATTGAAATACAACCTAAATGTCAAAAGCTCTTCCTGATTTTCAACTATATTGTTACAACTACGAGGAGAACTCGTATCAGAAAACGTTGAGGAATTATGTTTCCTTCATTCAGATTTAAAATAAAATATCATTTCACACTATTTATTGTAAAATATTTGTCTTTCTTGTAGACTTTTATATTTATTACACTAAAAAATCATTTTGAACCTGAAAGTTAAAACACAATTCAATTGGATATCCACGAAAAAGTATTATGCATACTTGTGTGATTAAAAACTTTTATGGTTCAGGCTCTGTTTTAATTTCGGGTAACTGAACATTGTTCCGGGATCCCAATCTGAACTCGAGTAAAATTCCCAATCCGCCTCGAACTCGAATTATCGGATACCCATACAGCTCTACAAACTATACTATGAAACTGAGATCTATAAATATCGTTAGATAATAGATTAGATGATGCAAAAAGAAGGGTCAATTTTCAGTACGTCACACTAGCATGCACTCGAGCAAGTTGTACAGCTTGCATCGCCTAATTTATAATCAATGACGGTAATTTAAAATTCGAATCGTCCTTTTGTGAATCTCCATGCCGTAACCACCGGGCTCCAGATTCTTCGACGCGTATTACGATGCAGAGACACCCCATTCGCGTGAGCAAAGGGTGCACGGCTAGCCACGTGCAGAAAACTTCTAAAAAGCAATCCAGATCCGGGGTGATTCTCATTTATCGATCTTCCCTTTTTCGTTCAACAATCCTTTTAATCAGTTAATGTATATTCTGGCTAAATCTACATCGTTGCTGGATATTATGAAGGCAGAATGATAAGCAATAGGAAAATTTCCATATTATTGAATTAATAAATGTTCGTCCCTTTTTCCTTGGCGTTCATCAAAAATTAATATCTGTATTATTTGAAAATGCTTATTCTATATTCGTGTATATTTGAACTTCTAACTTTGATTAAATTCAATTTGCTTTGAAAGGATTTTTCTGATTATCTCTGTGCAAATTTCTCTGATATTCGGGAAAATCGGAATCCGTGGCGCGATATTACAATGAGGAGAGGTCACCCGAGAGATGCGTGACCAAAGGGTGCTCCGGGGTCGCTTTGACCCCCTGTCACGAAACAACGCTGGAACCGTATCAGCATAATTACACGGATGGCGTTAGCCTCACATATCCCGGACAATGGGCCGGGGTTGCCGTGATCGGGAATGGGGCGAATGCACCTGCAAGGAACCATATTTCATCCGGGCGTCGACTTTTGTGCCTTTATGCGCTGTGAAATCGTGGGGGTCACTGGGTTTCCCTAATTTCTATTATGCCCGAGATAAGACCGTGTTAAACGTCTACCGACCCGCGAGGGATGATCGAGTCTCGATTCTGTCCTTCAAACCCCTCGTTTGCCAGGTGACGTTGCACTGATTCTCCTTTTTGTTCAGGTGTCTATATTCCATTCAACTATTCTGTATTCAGATGTCCTCTTTGGGATTTGATTATCGTCATACAGGTTTGGAAGGTTTCACTCAGGAAATCTCATAACTTTGTCGAAAGAAAAAATAATAAAATTGGTACTTCTTAATGGACGTGAAGAATTATTATATTCAAAGATAGTAGATGAACTTAATGCTCATCATCCAAAGAGGATTCATATTAAAGACATTATTTAATATTTCAATTGAACAAAATGTTGTTAATAAAATCCATTTCTTCAAAGTATGGATTTTTTTACCATGTGCCCAGACTTTAAGGATTGACGAACGATCGCTTGAATAGAGCTAATCGGGACTGAAAGACAGACGGCCGAGAATCTCGAAAGAATTGGCATATGGAGCATCGAGAGGTGTTTACCGCTTCACATTGTCTGTATAGAAATCATATTTAGCAAATAAAAAAGCCGGGGGTTCCTTTTATCTCTCGTACTCCAAGGCTCCTCGACATTCGAACAAAATCTGCCGCGTGATTCAACAACTTGTTCGCTACCAAAACGAGACTGACTTAGAGATTAAGTAATTTAATATGTTAAGAACGACGTGGTTCAGAGTAAAAGCACGTGTCTTTTCATGGTGAAAGAGACGAGGCTGCCTCGCATTTCCCTGGGAGCAATATCCCCAAGATCCTGGAAGGATGTTTCCCCGTTTATGTATTTTGAAAGTACGAACGCGGAGAGAGAGATGCGACGTGGGATCGAGAGTATTTGGCCGTTTGTCAGTCCGCGTAAATACGCGACAATGCCCGGTCCTTTGTACCCGGGCCGTCTATCGGCGATGTTTGCCAAATAAAAGCCTATATACAGGGTCCTCTTTGTCTCTGTCCGTCCCGCGGCGCGCACTCCCCCATCGTCACGTCGAATGATACGCCTAGTTGGCTATGAAACTCGGCTACGGCCCCTACAGTCGCTCGCTGCCCCGATACAAAGGGGCAGATCGAGTCGAGAGACGTGATGCTAAACCGTGGAACACGTGCGTGCGGGGTGGAACCGGTGAGTCGGACCCGACACCAAGCATACGCTTACTGTTACAGGGATTACTCCTGGAACGAATTCTTTCGAGACTCTCTGATTCTGCGGAAAATTTTGCTAAACAGTCTTTCAGGAAAATTAGTCCTGTTATCGTGATTCTATTTCCTATCAGTTTAAGATTAAACTGATAAAAGCTGAATTGATGTTAACGACAAATCTATGCTTAGGGATGAGATTATGAAGTGCATTCTTTAGAAACAGTCAACTTGATCTCTTTCATTATTAAAAAGATATACTAGTTGCATGTACTGAGTACAGTAGCATTTTCGACGTTTTATTTCTTTTAACGTTCCTAGATTCTAAACATGGATAATACATCATAAGCAAGAAATGATATAAATATTACAAAGAATAATTTACTTTAAATCATGTATCTAGAGTGTCAAGCAATTCGAGCGTTCTATAAAACATTACTACCTATGAGACTTGTGACCCATAAGACACAGAATGAAGGAACATTTGTCTCTTGTTTTTACACCAGGCATGACGATTTTCGAATCCAAGGCAGGAAATCTATAAAGACTCAGGATTGAAGGTAGCGACCCGAGTACTCCACCGACAGCGTACGTCACTGTCGCGAGATATTGATCTCCGCAAGCTAGAGAATCGTGCAACCAGTTGAGCACCGCGACCACCGTTCAACCCCTCCAACTTTGGATCGTTTAGGGGCGTATTCCTGGAAAGCCAATCCGGCTGGCTCGATCCGAACTCTCCCTTAGAGTTAGGCGAAGTCCCGCCTCCGGCACTCACCCTCCCTAGTCGGAATCCTAGGCCGGTGGGTAGGGGATGATTTTCACTGTCGATGCGGTGGCTGGCGTCAAAAAAGGCCGAGTGTCCGGGCCGGTGGCTCATACGTACCGTGATCTGTCAACGCGCGCTAGTCGTGTCACAACGATTCTCTAAAGAAAACGCGAAAGAAGATACATACCGAGGATGGTACCTATCGTGAAACCTGGCCACTGTCGCTGTCGAGTGTCCGTCAGGATGACCGGCAACGCGTACAGAGTCTTCTCTTGAGACCTATTACCGCCTCGAAAAACGGGACAGGGTTGAAGGGGGTGGTAGAACCTGTTAAAGACGCTTGGCGTGATCCTTTGTGACGTGAACTGTGTAACAAACTTTGACTATTCTTCGGGTGATTCGTTCGGTGATTTCAAATGAACTGAAGAATTTTTCGTTAAAAGTGATTCTGAGAGTTGAAGCGGACACAGCGAGGAACTGTAACTAAAAGAAGGGTTTCTTCACTAGTGTTTAAAAGTGAAAAGGGAGTGGAATTGTTAAAACCGAGAGGAACCATGTTGGAATTCTACCCTCCGCTACCCGGTAGCTTGAATCGGCAGGGCGAGTCGGGACCACCGACCATGGGTTCCGCTGCTCCACCGATTCCGTTCAGACCTGCCAATGACAACAACAATGCAGGTAAGACAATTAACAATTTAAGATAGTTTCCAGTGTGAATCAATTTCAACCAAAACTGTATTTGACAAAAGACCCACAGAACAATATCCTGCGTAGCTGAATTATACTGAAACAAACAAAACAAAGTATTCGATATTCATACTCCTGATTTATTAGAGAAAGTAGTTTTATTTCCATTATGAATTTCAAATATGTGTTACACATTCTATATTATTTGCTGTTAAAATTTTATCTCTCATCGACATTGACACCGTTTATTCTTGCTCATTGTACGTGAAGATTAAGTATATGCACATTTCTAAATGGACTTTTATATTATAATTCAGATAATAAAATAGAAAGTACTGCGTTCTGTCGCGGCGTAACTTTATCACTATCGGCAATCGATAAGCGACGGAATAAATTTCATGGGACTCGCAATATTGCTTCGCTCTAGAATGCTATCACATTTCTCAGCTTGACGGCCATATCATTCGGAATAACTCCACGCGCATTTGTTTCTCTTCTGACAGAACATTTCACGTACGGTCTCATACAGTTGATCAAACAAAGTATAACCATTCTCTTCATATAAAATTATGATGTAAGCATAAAATAATACAATGTAGTCTATTTTATTTTATTATATGCGACAGAATAGAAACCAGAGATAATATGACATAAACTAATTGAAATCCAAGAGAAGATATAATGAAACGTCTTTTGAGTAACATTAGATTCTCCCTTTTATTGACTCGTGGTGAGATTATTTAGTTTGTAGGTATTGGATTAAGCATTGTTAAATGCTCCTTTGAGTGATACCTACTATAATCTCTCCTCCGTTTATTCAAAAAAAAAAAGAAATCGTTCAATCTTTAGCATTAAATCGAAAAATATAAAATCGTTCAATCTTTAGCATTATAATGTAGTTCTAATCTTTCTCCTTTCCTTCATTTTCCTATCTATACAATATTCATTGTAATTTCTCGAAGGAGATATTTGCAAGCAATTCATCCATACGTGAAGGGGTAGAAATGATAGTAGTATAAGTCACTTTTCGGAATGAGAATGTTCAGTCTGACTGTGTAAAAGGGCATCGGGCGGTAATTTCAGAGCCGTCGGTCTCGGTGAAGACGGAGTCCGGCCTGCTGGAGACGATGTGCGCCGGCTGCGGACGCACAATATCAGATAAATACGTGATGCAAGTCGCTGGACGAAATTACCACGAGGAGTGTTTGTCGTGCGCGGCCTGCGGCGCGCCCCTCACCCAGTCCTGTTTCATCCGCGAGCTGAAGCTCTACTGCCGGACCGACTACGAGCGGATCTTCAGCGTAAAGTGCGCCAGGTGTATGGAGAAGATCAGCTGCTCGGATTTCGTGCTCAGGGCGCCCGGGCTGGTCTTCCACGTCGAGTGTTTTGCGTGTTGCATGTGCGGTCAACCGTTGCCCCCCGGTGCGCAATACTTTTTACGCCAGGGCCAGCCGATCTGCCGGAGGGATTACGAGCACGAGTTGTACCTGAACAGTCCACAGGGTTGGTACCAGGTCCCTTTTCCCTTCTTCCTACTGACCGAATGTATATTACCCTTCTTCAATGAGTGTTTCATTATGCATTGTTTTTCTTACTCTCCCATCTGCTAGAGAATCTTACGAAAACTAATCATTTTCGTCTTCTATCATTCTCATATGTTTATGTAGAAATATGGACACGATATTTCATTTACTTGTACGTAAATCACATTCTACTTCTACGCTCTTCTTTCTCTCTGCATGCTATGTTCTCAGAATTCTTCTTATCCCATTTTGGTTACTTCCTGAAAAAATATGAAAAATTGTGAAATGATTTTGGAAACCGCAACGAGGCGCGACAGGTGTAGAACTGCATAGCATTTCCCGTGAAACCGTGACAGCAAACTGCTCGACTATCAACGATTTCAGTTTATTATCGATATCGATGGTAACCACCGAGATTGGCGGTCTGTTCACGGGAACGTATGGACGGACGTTTTTTTAATCGAACGACGAAACATTGTCGAATACGCAAATTGTTTTAAACTCGTAGAATTTCGCTCGTGCGATTCTTCCTTCCCTGATACTCGTGTTACCGATATGTAAATAAAAAAAAAAAAGATCCGTTCGCAAATAGAGAGCAAAAGATAGAGATTTGTTAGAATAAAAAGGCAATTGGTAAACAGTTGAAATAATAATAAACGAAACCGTGCGAGAACGTATTGTATGTACATACCTTGTTGCATTGTTCGCAGGTTGTACTACTACAATCTAAAGACATCCAAAGTAAAAACCTGCAGGAATTTCGAATCAAGGCTGTCTCTCTCTTTTCAAGGTAAATACTACTCAAACCAAGCGTAATTAGAAACGTTTCTTCCACGAGTCAGACCGGAGAATAAAAATAGAGAAGAACGCCAATCTTTTCTCAGATCGTAAAATCCTGTGAAGCGCGAAAGATTCATTTTATTTGTTCGATGCGATTAAATTCAGTTGCGATGAAATCGATGATAGAGCAGTTTGTCATGAACAATCTTTCAATTTTTACCTTCGATGTAACCAACTACTTGGTAGGTCCGATCGATCTAGAGTGTACAAATTTCGTAGGAATTCATGTGCACCAATCTATCTTAGTCTGACAAGACTGAAGTTCATCTTGTAACTGTGTATCGAAATGAATTTGATTGTCAGACGATGATTTACTGGACGAGAATCGACCTCGCGACGGCCGCAGGGGTCCGAAACGGCCGCGAACGATCCTGACATCGGCACAAAGACGTCAATTCAAGGCGTCGTTTGAGGTATCGCCGAAGCCTTGCCGGAAGGTTCGCGAGGCCCTGGCAAAGGATACCGGGCTCAGCGTCCGAGTGGTTCAAGTCTGGTTCCAAAATCAACGGGCGAAGATGAAAAAGTTACAGAGGAAGGCGAAGACCGAGTCTGGATCTGACAAGGAACCGAAAGAGGAACGTCGAGCTGAAAGTCCCCACAGCGATCACAGTAAGAATTTCATTGTACCATCTATTAGTAACTATAATTATCAGACTGCGAATAAGAAAGCTTTTAGGATTGAATTGATAAAATGAAAAGTAAAAATATCCTTTAATTCTTTCAACATTATGGTGTACATTTTGATGCACTTACTTTATGCATTTTTATATTTTTAATGTTACTTACATACCTAAATTTATTATAAATGCACAAAAGCTGCTGTCTATTAACGCAGTCCAACAACAAACAATTTTTGTGCAAATTCACTTCAAAATTCTTATAGTTTCTCATGCCAGAAACAAACCCGGAAGTAGAATTACTCTATCACCGTTTCCGACAAACATCGGTTCTTGTAAAAATGCATGATTTTCGAAACAAATGAGGTAGTCAGTATTAAAGAAACAATAGACGATATTTAAAACTGTTCTATCTTCACCTTATAGAAAAGTGTTTAGACCTTATTTGTTATTCTGAGTTTTGGTAGTTGGATTATTATGTCTATTAAAATATAGTATTTGATTAGTTGAACGTTTTGCGAAGACTGGTTAATGGGGCCTCGATAAACACGTCTTTGGTACAATTCCAATTTCGATTGATCTCATTCGCAGGTCATTACTTGAACGCCATGAACATGCGCGACGGGGAATCTTCTAGCTTCCCCTCGGCCACCCAGCCGCTCAACCCCAATAACCCGTACTCGCCTGACGGTAAGTCTCTTTTGGCCGTAGAAATTCTTCAACGGATAATCTATCATTTCGGTAAAAGAAAATACAGGACTCAATAAAACAAATTGATCTATAAAAAAAATACGTTTTTTTCTTTATTATTAAAAGAAAATGAAATATGGATAAGTATTCCAATCGTCCATTACTGATTAATTTCAGACGCGTATCCGGGACATTCAGGCGAAAGTTTCTGCAGCAGCGATCTGTCGTTGGACGGGACGGAGGCTGGTTTCGACATAGGCGAGAGCGAAGGCGGCGGCGGTCAGGACAGCGGCCACCAGAGCAGCAGCCACCCTCATCATGGCTCCGCGTCCCATGAGGCACCCTCGTTATCGCAAAGTTTACACGCAGCGATTCACAACCCTATCGACAAACTGTTCATGATGCAAAGTAGTTACTTCAGTGGTGACCACGCGTAATCCGTGCGAACCTATGAGGAGGCTCGAGACAGACAAGGAAGGCAAAGGAAACATGAAGTACTCGAACGTCGTACAGCATTGCTATTTGGTGATTCTTTTATGTTCGTTTTTTTATTTCATTCTTAATTGATGTGCGATTATAAATAACGTAGTGAAGTTGATAACTCTGTGATACCTTTTGTTCCATTAATTTCAAATCAAGTTTTATGTAATTGAGTAGCATTATTACTTATATTCATTATCTTGTTATCAATTTATTTTGTCAATACTTATCTTGTGATCGACAATTGAAAGAAAATGCTGTACGACAGGCTTCCTATATGTATAATTAATATCACTGCACCAATTCCCAGAGCGACTGTTTGATTGAACGAGAAAGAAAGATAGTGGTACTAAAATCTAAACGGAAAGGACATTTGAGCGTGCGAAACGATCGCGGTTCGGATTTAATATTAAATTAAACGATAATGTAACCCCTCGGTTTCCACGTATAAAAGCATATATTTAAACATCGACGTACCTTATATCTGTCCCGACAGATTGTTGTTAACAAGAGAAAAAAAAATGTGATTCGTCGATTCCGTGGTTCTTCTACGCGATATATTGAAAATACTGGAGTGCGGATTTTTATGCGTATTTAAAAAATAGAGATACTTCAACAATTAAGTACAGAATTAACGAGATACATAAAGATGTTCGAACTACGTATATGAAATGTCACTTGGTTTCTCAAGTTGAACTTTTTGGTTGAAGATTGTGTATCACGTATTATTTCATGCCATGCTATAATACACATCCATCATTTTTTTCACAAAAATCCGCAATTTGGTAATCTGGTTGACTCTTCCTGAGCGAAAGTGATTGAAAAGGTTTTGTGTATTCGAGAACAGCTTATTCCGAGAACAGATGAAGAAGTATTGTACATGGATTCAGAAAGGGTTGACTCGCAAATGGGCTGAGTTACAGGAGAAGTAATAGCGGACTCGACAAGAAGCATTTATTAGGAACGGTACGAGTTAGTGAAAATTACAATACATTGTATAAAAAACAAATCAGCTGATTCATTCCCTTGAATCCTATGATCATTCTTTATTTTCTCAATTTTGAAACGTGGAAAGTATTATATCAATGTTAATTTTGTGCATTTCTTAATTAAGAAGTATTTTGCGATTGCTAGATTAGAATAATTATTATGGAATAAGAGATGGCAGTAAAAAGGTTGGAAATGAGCGAGGCGAGTAAGAATAGAGAGTTTATTATATCAGAAATACAATGACCAAAAACAAAAATATTCAGAATTTAAAACTTATACACAAAATGCATATCTTTTTAAGAAACATCCTCAGTAACTTACAATACATGATCGTTTTAAATAAGGAGTTCTTTTAGGAAGTGAAACGCTCCGCGGACGCGAACCTAGTTGCCAAGACGGAAAGCAGTTGAGTAAAAAACGAGATAAGTGAGAAAGTCTAAATAAAAATTTCTTTATAACAAAAGTGTATGGTAAGCGTCCAGGAAGCGGTGAACGGGAGTTAATGATTGTGCGAACGTAGCGAAAACAAAAAGATTTCGGGCGAATATCTTAAAGCCTCGCTGTATTAAAAATCGTTGTCTTCATATAGATTGTCGAACAAATCGAAATTGTAAATTTTATGAACAAAATGAATTTCAAATAAGTATGACAAGACTCACTTAATTTATTCTTGAATTCAGAGAAACGAAAATTGATTTCCTTAAGTAATAGAATATAGTGATTGATAAATTATTTTATGCATCGATTAAATTTTATTAATTCGCACGTGAGCAATGACAAAATTTCTCTCGCGAGCGCACGAGGCTTAACAGATATTCGGATGTATCTCGGGTCATTTGATGCAATGATCGTAATGACCCGAGTCAAGGTTCCCGGCAGTGACGGTATACATGTATAAATGGCGTGTAGATGCGTCCTCGTCTCGTTTTCACGGTACCATTGTTTGAACTCTGATCCGCGGTACCACGTGTCCCATTGTTTGAACTCTGAACTCTGGTTCTTGAGTCTGTCCGCGAACTGTTTCGCGACAGCTGCGAGTGTGCATAACGCTTCGTTACACAAGCATCGCGAATGAATAGAAAATAAGGCATTAACAATGGGCCGATACAGTTTTTATTGCTGGCTTCGTTTAACTTAGTTTAAACCTTCCTTTTATTGTTATTATTACTAGTAACATTTTTTGTTTCATCTTTTTCTCGTCTCTTTACTTTTACCAAGTGTGGTATACGATCATGTTTAGCGATGATTCAGGTGTTGAGAAGATAATTTCAAGTAAAGTGCACGAGATTAATTATTATAAAATTCATATCATTATCATATCATATTCATAATCAATTATGATATCATTTATTTGGTTCGAATTTTATAGATAATAAATTACAAGCTAAGATTTGTTGTTATTTTCATTTCCTTTTATTAGTAATATTAGAAAAGGCATTTCATGCCATAGAATTTTTTTTATCGTTTGGAATTCTCGTCAACATCTGAATCCGTATTTAGTAACAGTACAGTGAACGTAAGTACTCGTATCACTGAGACAAAAGAAAGGTCCACGAACAATAATCCTATCCTGTGATTCAACTTTGCAATAAACATAACGCAGACACATACGCCTGCAAACTCGTTCAAGGACGACAATCAACAATTCGGTAGAAATGCAACAGTTCGGTCCTATATAAAATCTTCACATCACAGGTTTCGTTTATCGCGAGAGAAATACGTCGGCGATTGTTCTTTTTATCTTCCAGAGTCCAGTGATGGGCCTAATTCAATTCCAATTCGAATCAAAATACTGAAATTGCTTAACAATTATTATACACTTAATTGGAATTCCTTTCGAGTTGGAGGCTTCGTTTTCCTAATTGCATCTTTTAATTAACTATCTACGATATCGTAAACTTACTTACTTGGCCTTTTACGATTAATTATGTAAGATACTTTCGAATAAACGGAGCAGCTCAGAGAACGCGAATCGGTTTCCGTTCGAAGTGCTCTGTCAGGCAGTGCGACTAAAGTGAGCTAAATATACAATTAACAGTTAATTATTTATATAGGCACCGTGCATAGAGGGCTATCCTCTTGCGGAAAAACGTCTTAATATCGACCTGACCTAATGTCTCGAACTCGAAAGGCAATTAAGCTAATTTTCCTAATTTTCTTTGGCTGATTCAAAAGCTTGTCAACGTTTCTTGCCCAACACTGCACCAACTAAACAGACAGCGGATGTCTATGGATTTGACTGGAAAATGCTTAACAAATAAAACAATTCTTACTATCTATCTAACAATCTAAATTCCAGATTTAATTTTGTAAAACATAAACATCCGCGGTCCAGAGATAGGACATCTACACTCTGTTCTAAGTGCACTATCGACAGCGGCGATCACGCGACGAAGAGGCATTCCCGTAATGCTCCTCGGTTTCCATTTCTAGCTCTTTAAGCCATTGAGAAAAATAGTGACGAAGCCGCGTCTCTCTTTCTATACGCGAGTAAAAGCGTGTCCCGGAACTCTCTTAACTCCCCTGCACTCTCACCTGCATACATAATTCACTCAATGCTCTTCCGCTCTCGTTTCCACTCTTCTTTCTCTCTTTGCACGTTCCTGCGTTGAGAATCGGCCGCTGGCGCCTCACTTGAAGGAGTTTACTATGTCGACGATGCTCACGTAGGTGCCGATCACCAGGCCGAGTATACCGAAGATGATCAGGCATAGATTTTTCAGAATCATGCTCATGCACGGGCCGAACTCTCTGTCCGGCCAGATTACGCAGATCTCGATGACCGCTGGGAACGTGATGCCCAGGGCGGACAGGCACAGGGCACCGAACAGCGAAATGAACAGGCCTAATCGAGGCACCGTGATAGCCAAAGTGACTGCGAGCAAGATTTTTGTTTTAAATTGAATCTCGTTACAGAGAAAGAGGTAATAATGGAACTTACAAGTAGCCAGGGTGATGATCGTCCGACAAACATACTCCCAAAAGATTTTCCTCTTGTGTACTTTCTGCTCCAGGTAAGTATTCCAAATAATGTCGACGGGGACGTACCCCTGCAGGGCGTGCGTGATGAAAATAGCTATAGCAAACATTATCTTGATACTCTGCGCCATACTGTAACACAAACAATGAATATGTTATGTACATTGATTTACGTTCTGCGATTAAGGATGACAAAAGAAGAGAGAATTGCTTACACTTCCTTCTCCGGTAAATTAAAAGTAACACTTCCGCCAGCTTCCGCTCCATATTTTATGTAACCGAAGAAACCGACGACAATGTACAGAGCCACTATCACCGTCATTCCAATGTTGAGGACACCGCAATAGCCTCCGAAATATTGCGGTGTCTTCATATTATTCTCTAACGCGATGATCTGTAACAGAATTATTTTATTCGTGCGTAATTTGTAATATTCAAATACGCATCTCTTCATGTGTAATCAAAATTGAATTAATTTATTTGCTAAAACTACTTAGTTAATAGAAGCGATAAACTGAGGATCACTGGATTATTCCCTAACGGTTGAGAACGGCTGGATATATAATAGAAGGGATTGCATTGACGCATTGACTGATTACGGCAATCTGAAAGTCGCTCTCTAAGTGGCCGGTTATTTGTTTGTTAACGATGCGTCGGCGCCGTTGATCTATTCTAAGCGCAGACTTGTTTCAGTCTAACGATAACCAAGACGGATAATGATTGACGAGGCCAAACGATCGATCGATCGCGCCGACTAAAATTAAGGAAACCGTGGAGATACATGCGTTATTACGCGACCCTCTCACGTGTCTACCAATTCTATCACGTCGATGCATATGAAATTTTTTATTCCAATACAATAGATATAGTTCATATTGTTGAGGAATGAGTAAAAAACTTTTCGTTATATTGAAAGAAACTTTTTTTATATGCTCATTTCGCACGCAGGCTTAACCGCGAATGGTTAGTTGGATATAGGATAATTGCTTAAGTCCATGTTCCCTGTACAAGACAAGGACTGGAAATATGGGATAGACAAGGATAGCAAATTCTTAAGACGATTTTAAAAATAAGCAACGACTCTGAATACCGGCCATAGTGAATTACAGTCTTCACGGATGTTAGAATATATTTTTGAACAGTCTACACAAAAGTCTCGGAGGCACTTATAATAAAGATTCTTTTAGCTATGTTTCGTAGTTATTTGTCTCGTCGATCGTTGCTTGAAGGTAAGCTTCAGTTCTTTTAAGCTAATGACGGGAAATTTAGTAGGCGTGAAGCCGTTTGGCGATGGTTGTAAATTGCGATGAATGCTACTGGTTGTCTGAATGTTTCAGGCGTTCGTTTTGTAGGCCTTACTATTGGTGTTTAGTCAGCAAAAAGAATACTACGCGTCAAGTATTGTTTGGTAATGCAGGTAAATTTTCGCCTGTGGCGGACGGTGACGGTCAGGATATCTTAAATGGGTTTCGGATGGTGAATATCGCTATTTTTATAAGGGTGGATTATAATCCCTATTTTTATAAGGGTGGATTATAATCCCTATTTTTATGAGGGTGGCTGTATTTTTCACGCTTAAAATATTTATGATTTCTAAACGGTTATGGATTTTTCCGATCCTACTGCACCTAATGTCTTTTAGATGTTTTGACAATGGTGACAGTTTACCTTTCCTTTCGGATATTCCATTGTTACCTAATGTCTTTTAACAATGGTGACGATTTACCTTTCCTTTCGAATATTCCATTGTTACGAAGTAACATACATGTATAGAGTATCATTTTAGTTCTACAGAATTGCAGAATTATTAAATAATTATTTATAGTCTGAATTCTAAACTTGTAAATTCTGCATTTATTCGGATGAAAAATATTTAATCATTTTTCGGAATTAGGAGAGCGAGAATTGCGAATGAAAACTTACCACGCCGACAGCCTCCAAGGCGAACAACGTCGTCCCGAAGTAGAGAGAGAAATTTCTAAGCGTGCCGAACATCTCCCTCTCGCTGGGGGATGGCAGATCTTTGAACATGTATACCAGAATCATAGCGAGACCGACGAACGTGATCACGTTCGCGAGAGTGGAGAACGGTGCCAATAATTTCAAGTTCCTAATGTAATTGATGAGGATCAATGGTAGCAGCAAGATCAGCATATGGGTCTTAACGTCCAACGGTTCCCAATACTGGTCCGCCACCTGCGCGTGAAAAGACAAAAAGAAAAGAGAGGAAATAACAATGTTTGAATAAGTTAAACGAGATGACAATAAAAGTCGAACAACTATTCTAACATTTTTTTCTGTTTTACTTTCTTTCTTATTTGAACAGGTTTTGCCTGTTCGTCGGTTTTCTCAACTCTTCACTTATTTCCTTGCCTTTCTTATTTCTAAAAGCAAACGTTTACCGACTGGTTCTGCATTTTTGTTTCGCTTTGGTCTATGGCGCCTGCTATTTACCTGCTTGATATTCGACGCTACAAATACGATATAAACGCAGCATATTCCCAATTGATACACAATCATGAACCCGTCTACAAGTCCTCTGCAAATACAATAGCAACTTTCATGTTACGGTTGTATAAAGTCGTTTAGGTATCGCTTGGTGAGGTGATTTTTGGACGTGCTTCGTGTTAGCTCAAATGAAGTTGATTATTCTTCGTAAATCCATTCATTCATTTAGAAAATTAAATATTATAAAAATATTTTAAAATGTTGACTATGATTAATGAAAAATGAAGAGATAAAAAATACTTTTGAAAACATTTTAGGAAATTTTTATAATTTAAAATTTGCATTATTTTTCATTCAAAGGATGTGAAACATGCATTGAACTTTTGACTTAACCCAATCATTCAATGGCTCGAAGATTCACTGATGAGAAACGGCGAATGTCCGGTAAGTAGAATTAGCTAGTTATAGTCAGGCATCAACTACGTTCATGCTATCGGCAATCTCCAATCATTGTTCTGCGTATAATGAGGCTTAGGAATAAATTGCGAAACAGACTCACAAAAGTATTTGATCACTCATTCAATATATTAATTATTTTATAATATTATATCAGTGACTTGTAAAAGCTTTCATAATATTCAAACACTTTCATAAATCAGTAACAGATATGCCTGCGTACGTGTGTGCAATGGGGTATGTTAGACGTATACGTGGGTAGATTGACTTTTACTTACGGTGCGTAAGGCGCGAACCATCGAACACAGTAGGGTCCGTCCTTGAGAGCATATTTCATGCTCAGCGGATAACTCAATATAGGAACTCTTAACCGTTTACACAGTTTGTACTGAGCTTTCACTAATACGTGTAAACAGTATGTGCACAATATTCCAATGATCACTGTGCCTATCACGCCGGTAACCAGCCCGCTGTTGCAGAACGCGTTGGGCATCGCGAGGATCCCGGTACCCAGGCTGCCTTTTAACAAATGTATCAACGTCTCCGCGTTCCTGAGATAGTACAGGTAAAATCGCTGTGTTAATATTTGTGTACGAGGCCTAAGAGGCAAGGCAAGAGACTGTTTAAAACAAATGTGACAAGAGATGCTAATTAAGACTTTGTATACTTTTAAGACAAAATGATTTAATATAGATGTACCATTTGTATTTGCATTTGGTTTACTGAGCTAATTTTGCGTTTTACAAAAATGATCCAATTTCATTACTCACGAAGTTGGATTCGGTCTGTTCCGATGTTTGTGGGGGTCGTAGTCTTCTGTGTTTGTGGCCGGCGATATTGGGACTTCCGATTCATTCAGACCGCTTCCGGCGATTTCATTATTAACTCTGCAACCGTATCAATTTGCAAATGTAATTTTTTTCCCCCAACTTTTTGTTTATCCCACATATAGATACAAGAGATATGGGTAAAGAATTTACAAATAAAAGAAGAGAGAATTTTGTCGTCTTAATAAGAATTTCGATATATTTGCTTGAGACGTACTTGTACGGACTCTCGGAAGCGATCAGCTGCATGTTTATCGTCTCCTCCTTAGCGTTCTCCATTTTCATTCCTCAGTCTCTGGAGCCTCTTCCGAATCTTTAATGCAAAACAATATTTTAAACCAGAAAATTTGATATTCCAATTATGTAAATGAGAATTAAAATGATGTAAGCCACATTTTTAAGAAAATTTAATGATATTTTTTAATTTCCCATACGTAGGACTAGTAATGATGGCACAGACTCGAGACAATGTCCTTTTGTAGTCAAATATTTCGTGCTAGACAACTTGCATTCTCATGTACACAATTATAAATCATAGTCTGTTTTTACAATTGAATGTTGATTGGTTCGACTGCGCAAACTATTTGCAACCAATCCATCGCGTGGCACATCAACCACTATGATTCTATAACTCGTACAACGTATCACGGACATAGGAAAATTCCCAATCGCACAATGGTCAAGGGAATTCTCTAAGAGTCGCGCAGGATCAAGATCCAGAAGGATGGCATTAGGAGCGTACCAGGATCAAAGTGTTCGACCCAGATCCGTATCGTCCAACATCCAAATCAATTTACTGATTGGACACGGAGCGACCCGGCTAAAGATAAAAACGGCGATTCATCATTGGGAATCTGTACGGTCCGCGGACAGACTAAACGCGCGTCGTAGCTTTAGCACATTCTTTCGCGAACTGATTGCTCTTAATTATTGCATTGAGGTCAAATGTGTAGTTAACTTACTGAAGGTTATATTGTAACCACGCGTTCTCACTTCTGGTTCTGCGATGCGCTGCGAATTGATACGTGCGCCTGTTTTCGACCAACAATCCCGGACGCGTATGCGTTTTTAAATTAATCAATCTTTTTCGAAAAATAAAGACCGTATGAGAAAAACTTTTATTAAAATATTCCAATACTATAAATTTCATCCCCTGCCTTCAACTTGCCTCATAAATGAACATAAGAACATGGATAAAACTAATAAAATGATGGATTGGAATTTTTTTTATCAAACAAATGGAATTGCAGCAAATCTTTCATATGAAATGATTCCGTGTGAATAGATACCGTGATTCTATGAATCGCGAAAACATTCGGAAATAAGGAAACGATTATCTCATTGCCGCAGAGGCCGGAATGACTGAACCGATGCACGAACTTCTCCTTGACTGAATAATGATCATTCCTGGAGTCACGACTGTACGACAGAATTATCACGAACTGCATCAACGACCGTTTTCAAATAAAGAAAACTAAAAACCTTGCAGTCCCCAATTGAATTCGACGATCAGTAGCTTCTATCGACGGTGCTTGTGAAAGTGCAACGCGACGACCGAGTACAGCCATTGACTCGTTAACACTTTTATTTGGTCATTGACATTGTGTTCAACACCCAATCCATTCACATTAAAAAGCGCTTGTGAACTTCATAAGCAGTTGAACCTTATTGACTACGCGTTAATTAAATTAATTAAGCAACTAATTTAATTGTTCTCTATCCGGCCGCTCTATCGTGATTTTACTCATCGCGCATTTGTAAAAGGAGTGCGTAGAATATTAAAAACGTAAACTGAACTAACTACTGGGAATTATTAATCGCAATTGCGTCCGAAGGACAATTTTTTTATGCGAAACGTATAAATTTCGACGACACGTTGACTAGCTCAATCGATACTAATTGATTCGGTCCGGATCCGGTCGATTGCGAAACTGGATGCGATTCGTCGATGAGGAAAACCGAGGCGAATGGTAACGCGAGTCCAGCAGCATCCGAAAGCAGAGTCAGAAAACAATTGGGTTAAAATCTAAGGCGATTAAGTTACGCAATCAGGAACCGGACGACATAAATGGTGGTTGCGTTTGTCAAACGCAAGTTCAAGCTTATCAAGCTTATCTGGCTCTCGCGCGTGACTTTCTTGTTCGCTGATTATCATTAAGCGCATTACCTTAAAAAGGCTTAATTGCGCCCACGACTGTCGTTACTTATTCTGTTCTCGTTTTCTATTCCTTATTCTCGACGGCTTAGATAAATCATCGTTTGCACTTATAGAATTCACTTTTTACTGCAGACTTCAAAAATCGATTTTACTCACCTTTTGTTATGATGAATGTTGTTGCTGGTTTCTTAAACGAAGTTGGTGGCTATCCTTAGTAGTTTCCTTTGGTCTTCGCTGACTCCTCCTGCAAAACGTGAAAAAGCTTCAATTTTTCTTCAGTTAATTAAAAGACTCAAATAATTTATTGGAATCGTAATTTGTCAGTTTAAAGAAATGAAGCGTTTTAAAACTTTTGGTAATTCAGTATTGATATGATAAATTGGGAAAAGGACTATTTTATAATTTCTCTCATTAAGCGGTATCTTTGTAAGACAGTGAGGGGTGAAAGAGGAAATTTCAAATCACCTTTGGCTACTTGAACTCGACGCGATTTAAGTATAGTAATCGATCTCCTAATTCTTACTTCCTCAGAGCGCATTAGGGGAACGCGTCGACCGGTTTGTCAACGCTCAGCTCCGAAACAATGTCAACGGGAATATATACAGTGGTCAATACGTAAATTAGATCACTATATTTCTTGACATTAAGTAATGAAAGTTCTCGTTTATAAAAAGAATTGTATGAAAATGCATAATTATAAGTTGAAATAAACAGCTGTACATTTTATCATCTACTACATTTTGCTATTGAATTAACACGGAAGGCATTAGTAGAAGTCTCAGTTAAATACGAAAATTAGTGTAATTGCTAGACTTCTTTTATCAGGGCAGACTTGCTGCATTAAAAAATGTGTACGCGGAAGAGTGAAATTTGAATTTGAATCGACCGGAATACGTGCGGTTCAAAACACATTTTCTGTAACATATCCGTAAATATGGAAGGTATTTAGGTGATCCCATTTTCGTAATGTTCATGCGTCCGCTAATTTTAGAATGAGAGAACAATTCCTCTCCCACCTGATCAGTGAACCACCTGCCGGTCTGATGATTGTCATTGTCATTTAAACTACATCAAATAATTCCGTCGCTCTTCTGCAAACTGTTAAGACCCAAAACCAATTTTATCTTTTCGAAAAACATGAATTGTTCCATTTACAATAGTAATTCTGAATGACAATAAAGAGTGTGTGATGAAGGGACTTGAAGATTTCCGTGCATCGTATTAATCATTGCGTAACACTTTGTTTGAGAAGAATGAGTTAAGGGATAAATGCAAGTGGAAACTCGATAATTCGCGATTCATTCAATCTCGAGACGATTTCTTGGCTGTTAACTGAGTGACCCCTATTTTTCGTCGTAAACGCAGTATAAAGTAAGCGTTATTAAGATCGATGAGGGAAACGTTATGCAATAATAGTTAAACCGTTTGTTATATTCCCAATTGGAGTGACATCATATCAACGACTGATTATCTTAATAATTACATCACAGTTTCAAATTAACACAAATTGTCAAACTAATGCAATCACTTAAAGAGGCAATTAAATTGCAATTCTTTAAAAAGAGTGACAGAAGTATTATGTTTTAATAGCACAACTGGTAATTAATTTATACTTTAAAAAGTTACACTGTCCATTTGAAACTGACTATCCGAATGAGACTGAAAAACTGTACGATGCGTGAAACTTGACTGGAATTTTAACTCGATGCATACACATAATTCCCCAATCAATTACACTTTATAGAGTTTTTATTGAACGGTTAGCGTAATACATATTCGCACTCGCGCTGAACTGACTCTCAGTCATCATACTACCGCTGCTTCATTCTATTTAAGATTCAATTTGATACTAGCGAATTTTCATGCCCTGCGCGCTATTTTTATTTCCAACTTTAATTTACCAGGCAATCAACTTTTTATTTAAGAACGCCGTTTGAACTTGCAACAACCTGTTACACTTTCAAACAGTCTAAGATTTTCTAAATATTCTTACTGCGAAAATAAATTGTCTTCATGCTTTTCAAATTCTGATATATGTGAAATCACAAGTCATAGAAATCCTGCAGTGTTTCCCAAATCCCAATAAATAGTACAACGAGGAAACACAGTGGCAAAGATAAGGTAAATAAAAGAAGATGTCACGTAATCGATTGAAAGGGAAGAATTTGAAGAATTAATGATCTTTGGACTTACCAAATTGAACAGATCCGCGGAAGAAGGGAAACGAAAATGATGATACGAAAAATTCGCTGGAGCCGCCAGACAGGGAACGCGATTATTCTTTTCCACAGAGTAACCAGGGATAGGGGGAACCTCCTAACGCTAATGCGGCCGGGCTAGAGGATGTCTAGCGACTGGGCCTCGTTAAACATTTCAATTTCCAACGAGACAACCCGTTCGCGGACACCGCGTCACGTGATTCAAGATAGAAATTACTTACGTACGTACGCCTCCGGTGCGGCACACGGGATTTAGATCTCCAACCTCCGGACGCATCAGTTCATCGGTAGCTTCGCTACTGGACAGGATTTCGAGAGATCGTGGTGCAAAGGGATTTTTCGGAGTGAGAATGCTGGGAAATCTGGACCATCGGAGTTTGGAATTTACGAAAACTTGCAATGTTTGAATTTTGGATTTCTTTCGATTTTCATTGACAACGTTTAATGATATTAAAGGATGTGTTTTTAATTTTAAGATTTTATTATATTTTAATGTATAAGCTTTTGGCATCACCGAGAACAGGAAGGATGAGAGGAAACTGTTTTCTCGTCGGATTTCAAGGATGCTCATAACTAAAAAACGAGTGCACCGATTTGGCTGTACTCAGATGATATAAATTCACGTTAGCATCAGATTTGGAAGAGGACATATTGATTGACCCACAAAAGGAATCAGGCGAAGAGCACATGTAAGAACCATTTGCTAAGGTCACCATAAACATTATTAAAAACCCTAAACCTTATCAATCTTTAATATTTTATTATTAAATTATAGAATGGATCAATGCAATAATTGAAATTTCAACTAATCGTTGAGGTAAACAGAATTGAATTTGAAGACACCTGTGTGTAGTCCGATTTACGATAGAATATTAATTTTATCAGTGAATCCGTTGATGGAAAACGTAATAGCTGACAGTGTTCACAGCTGATTGTTATCCGTGAATGATAACAGTGACGATAGATCTGAACGATTACGATTGCGGTTATTCACACGATTAGACGATGAAAAATGTTGAACGTAGCGCAATACACGGATCAGATGGGAGTTTACATGGCAATATATCGATTACCTAGGTACCTTTGTGTACATGGCGTGGCGGGATATAGGTATTACTCGGTTACTCGGCTCGCCAAGATTCCCTCTGGATTATTAACCGCCCGGATCGATCGCGGGTCTTGAACGCACTACCAATTATAATAAATTAAAAATAAAAATAGAACACTTCTCCCTTCAGGGATGTCAGTAAGTTATTCAATAAGACGTAAAACATCGGATTTATTGATCAACGAAAATTATTACATAAGCAGCATAAAATATGTTACACGATTACTAACAATATGTAACGAAAGAAGTGATGCCTGTTAGTATAACTTGTAACGCCTGAGGGCATTAGAGGAATATCTAGACATTTCTCTAATGTTTGAGAATTAAGAGGCACCTCGAAGTGCGATGCTTCTATAGAATCGACAACCCTTCTATAGCATAACTCCACGTTACGTAACCACCCTCCAAATATTATGTTGAGAAGATTTATCACTTCAGAATTTAATAACTTCTAATCTTTACTTTCTATCAAATTAGAATAATTGTCACATGTTAAAGAAATACGCATAAACATCCAAATAGTAGGGAACGTGAGCCATAACTGATGATCACTTAAATTATAATTTATAAAAAAATGACAATGTTAAAATAACTAAGATCACAATTTAAAAACTTTGATAAACCACATATTTCGAGCTATAGGCAAAATAAAAATCACTTGAGGGATGTGAGTCCATGGACACAATTATAATCTCCAGTTCGCCAAGAGGAGGATTTTTGAAGAGAGCAGAGGCTCGCAACATTTCTTAAGGGAACTTACGTCAGACGGTTTCTCTCGTGTTAAACCGCCGAAAACGAGGAACACGGACACGCGTGTGCCGATAGCACACACACGGACGGAGCTCTTATTGACATGGGGTCGCGTTGCACACGTGCAGCGAGCAACTGTCTGCAGCCGGGGTTGCTCCGAGGTATGCGGGGGCAGCCACCCCGATTCCGATCCATACGACCGTCCCATGGCGTCTGCGTCGAGCCGAGCAACTTTCACCCCTTGACGATATATCACTTACCATGTAGTATCAAAAGTTGACACCGTTCTACCTCCGCGAATTTTAATATATTTTTAGAATTTATTTCAGTATAACAACAATGAGTATAGAAAATGTTTCGAGGCATTTATAATTCTTTTTATTTTAATGCAAATGTAATTAATATTACTTAATTGGATCAATTGGGTGGAGAACGTACAACCATTTTGCAACTAGTCATAACAAATTTATTCATGAGTACAACTGATAGTATAGAGTACAGTATCGATAATAAAAAATGTGAAACGGATTCTTAATAAGCAAGACGTACCAAATACGTTATCGATATAAAAAGAATGGAGAAAGTTTTCAAGAGCTTTAGGTTCAAGTCTAACGCAAATAAATAATTTAATTCAACTTGGACGCAGACGGGATTCGTTATTTGATTATCTATCGTTACGTACAAAAGATTGTTACTCATTCTCTTATAAAAATTCTGAATTTGTCTGTATAAAATTTTTTCGTGGAAATATCATAACCTCGTGTCTCCCAAACAATAATTCTCGAAGCAATTTTCATTGCGACGAATTCTTAGTCCACAACAAAGAACCGCGTGTGAGGATGCGGATGATATCCCCCGTTAAAGCGAAAATTGCAAATCGTTACGACCCCGAAAAATGAGATTAAAAAATGAAATGGTGTTTCGCGATCAATGTTCTTCCGTGTGGACACATTTCATTTTTCAGTCACCAATTCTTAAAGTAGGTACATCACTTAACATGAACGAGTACGCGTAAATTGGGACTCGATCGCAATATCGCGTTGATCGTTTCAAAGATCAATTTCCGTATGTCAGTCTGGCATAAATAAACGATTTACACTAATGACCGATCTTAATTAATAAAATCTATATATATGTATATGTATATCACGTCGTGTTCCGCGATGAAATTCGTCGCGCAGTTTTAGTTTTTTAAAAACCAACCGCGACAAACAATAAAAAAAAAATAGTTCCTCGTCAGGCGAAAAGAGTCGAATCGCATCAAAAAGCATTGCTCATCAGATTCGGGCCGCGTTCTGCGTTCAGGCCTCGAACAGCATACACTAACTACGCGATCAAGGCACACTTAGTGTCTGGTTAACAAGATAATATTACGTCTTCGATGATGCATAGATCTTCGGTCCAGACAGATTTCCAAACCCGTGAAATACCGTAAAACTTCCCTAAATGTATCACAATTGTCAAGCTTCCCTTTCCATTTTGTGAACAATTCCTCCCTTCATCGGTCCCGCCGGTCTCCCTGTCTCGCTATGATTTTCTCGTCAAGCTTTCAGGGTGGTTCAAGAGAATGTCTTGATGATGTCACGAAGACTCGTGTAAGTTCCTACGATGAGCCCTAGCAGGCCGAACAGGATCAGCGACATGTTCTTCGCCAGCATTATGTACTTCTCCGTGTTGTCGCACACGGTCCAGAACGTGCAGATTTGAATTATTGCTGGGAACGCCAAACCGAGGCCGGAAAGGCAGAGAGCACCGAACAGGGAGATGAACAAGTCCAACTGAGGAATTGCTACGGCCAACAGGACTGAAAAATATAAAGAATAGATATAATATGTAAATATATATAAAATATCAAAAGATGCATAATTAAATTATATAAGAAATTCCTATCTAAATCATATTCACAAGTCTAATAAAATTATTAGAATTTAATTGATTGTAGAAATAAAATCATTGCTGTAGGATGTAAAACGTGAAGCAAGCAAAACAAGTCTTGTAGTGAGTTAGAGTTAGATTCGATTAAGCTTCTACGGTAATTAACCGCAGTCAGAAAGGATCGGGTTGCAGGTCAGGGTGAATCGATAGCGGTTATGCTTATGAGATAGTTGGTTTCAACCAGTTCGAATCAATCTCGCATTAGCTATAAGTTTGGAACAATTAAAGTCAGAACAACACCTGTGATCTATTCAATTATTCATAAACAAGTAAAAAACACATGTTTCTTCAAATTCAACTATATTATTACTAAATACTTTTATTTTTTTAAATTATATCGTGACGCAGAGGAAACGTTCAATCGGTCGCGTGACTCAGTGTAGTTTAGCAATAACGGCAACCGACACCGTGTTTACGATCCGGAATTGACGTCAGTACAGTTGAAGGACTTGGGTACATTCACTTACAGGTGAGAAGAACGAGAGAGGTCCTCACGACGTACTCCCAGAGCAGCCTGTGCGAGTTTTTCTCAAGATGCGGACTCAAGTACTCGTTCCAGACGATGTCGATCGCCACGTAGCACTGGATCGGGTGGGTGAAGAAGATCGCGATGGCCAACAGGATCTGCACGCTCCGCGCAAGGATCACTGGCTCATCGAGGCTGAACGTGATGCTACCTTCGATAGCGCTGCCGTAACGAATGTAACCGAAGAAACCTATCGCGGCGTACAGGAGAACTATGGTGCCCATTCCTATGTTCAGTACACCGAACGTCCTCACGAACGCTTTCGGCTTCTTCATCTCATTCTCCAATGGCATGATCTGTAAACAGAAAATCGTTGCAAGGTTTCAAAAGTCAGATGACAAAATGTACTTTAATCAAAAGGTACTCACCACACCTATAGCCTCGAGGGCGAACAACACGGTGCCAAAATAGAGCGGGAAGTTCTCCACTTTCCCGATCACCTCGCGATCCTCAAACGACAACGGCTCCCTAAATATATAGTACAATATTATACCGAAACTTGCGAGAGTGATGAAATTAGCGATCGTCGACAGCGGCGCCAAGAGCTTTAAGCTCCTGATCCAATTGACCAAGATCAGGGGCAGCAAGATCGCCAGCATGTACAACCTGACGTCTATGTCTGAAATGTAGGACTTCAACGCCTGCAAATAAAAATAAGAAAACGGTATTCATTTCATCTCGCATAGAAAAGAAATACTATTTTAATGAAAGTGTGTGTGAAAAATGATGAACGCAATGAAACATATTCGCATTATTATCTATACTTATATATCGTTCATTAAAAAAAAAACGAGGAGGAACACGTCATGGAATATTTTTTTTAGGTAAACAAGAGGGAAAGAGAAGACCGTTTCGAAAGACAGTTACATAAGTACGTACCTCGATTGCGAGTCAGCAACCCCACTGCCGATCACGCATTAATCAGACAATCACACAACAAAATTTTCCCCTTCTTTCTTACGCGTCCCCGACTTTCGGACTCGCAGACGATCTGGAATCATAGCGACGCAGGAAGTTGGCTTTTCTCACCTCTCGACCTTCTCTACGAACGGTGTCCTCTCTCATCGAGGATCGAACGAACCGCGACCCACTTTCGATCAACTAAGTTTCTGATGGGCCGAGCACATCAAATGGAACAAAGTTCTACTTGCGTCATTCTCATTCCGAAAATCACTAAACGAATATTACATGTGAATCAGGAATTTTTTCCAATATTCTCTTACGTGGATGGAATTAATCAAATTGCAGTGTTAAAAATCAAATGAATCGTTAAATTAAAGAGATGGATAAGTAGACAATTACAGTGTACTCGTGTAATAAAAGAATGCAAGAAGTTATGACAATTATACATCTTTCACAGTACCAATACACAAAGCCCGAAATGATCAAAGTGAAATAAACAGGAAAGCTTAAATAATCCAATGCACAGGCGTGATTATTTATGAATTAAAATTTCTAGCATTCCTTCTTGAATCCACAGTATGTGCGATTTTATCAACGAAACGTAAATTACAGTAAAGCGTATAATTACAAAAAATTGCAGGCACTGATGCGACGTTTGAATTGCATAGAAGCACACAATCGTCTCGATGCGAAGGTACAGCGTTTAGAGATCGTCGATATCGAGCAATTATAGCATTCTTGATTCAAGGACAACCGGAAACGTGACTCCCAGGCTCTTAATGTCGTATTTGCCACCAATTCAACCTTCGATTTACGTAATTAAATGAATGATGTAACAACTGGCCGCGGTGAATTTTAACCGCGATTTCCATCTCGTCGGGTGACGACGAACGGAGGCGCACAATTTCCCTGCCGCGCCACGAAAGAAAGAGCTCCTTTCAAACGGTACCCTTACGTAAACGCGATTATATAATTATTAAGAAACGATCGACTTTCCTGGGACAATCGAACGAGACAATCAGAAGCGTTCCTCGCGAAAATATAACTTCGTATCGTTTTTAAATGAAATAAAATAAGGATAAACAATCTTGATAGAGAACAATTTTCAAATTAGCAACGTAACAAATAAACGTTGCGACCCGAGGTTAAAGCCAAACACGATCTCAAGTGGAATTCCATGAAAGGCGATCCGTTTGAAAACTAAACCAACGCTCTTGGTTTTCCCGTGTTGGTCTGCTCGTGCAATGGAACGTATATACGTTGCGTACTACGCAACGTAATGGATAGTTACGACACGTGTAATTACGGCTAGTAAATAGCTGGATGCAACGTGCTGGCGAAAACCTGAATCCTGACGCACGTAATCAGCCAAGCGTGAAAGAGCGGTGGAGAATAGGGCTCTAACTAGACAGCACGAGGAGGACCATGACCTATGTCTCCCATAACATTGCTTTATCGATACTTTCTTTGCAAGTAACGAGATATCTTTTCAGTGAAAAGGGATACTTTATGTTAAATACATTATTTTACTGATTAAACTCAGTAATCGTTTTCAGAAATTAAAATTTATCACTGATTTCAAAATTCTTAAGTACTACATAATATTTTCAGTATTAAATAATGCAAGTATCAAATTGCAGTGTTAAAAATCAAATGAATCGTTAAATTAAAGAGATGGATAAGTAGACAATTACAGTGTACTCGTGTAATAAAAGAATGCAAGAAGTTATGACAATTATACATCTTTCACAGTACCAATACACAAAGCCCGAAATGATCAAAGTGAAATAAACAGGAAAGCTTAAATAATCCAATGCACAGGCGTGATTATTTATGAATTAAAATTTCTAGCATTCCTTCTTGAATCCACAGTATGTGCGATTTTATCAACGAAACGTAAATTACAGTAAAGCGTATAATTACAAAAAATTGCAGGCACTGATGCGACGTTTGAATTGCATAGAAGCACACAATCGTCTCGATGCGAAGGTACAGCGTTTAGAGATCGTCGATATCGAGCAATTATAGCATTCTTGATTCAAGGACAACCGGAAACGTGACTCCCAGGCTCTTAATGTCGTATTTGCCACCAATTCAACCTTCGATTTACGTAATTAAATGAATGATGTAACAACTGGCCGCGGTGAATTTTAACCGCGATTTCCATCTCGTCGGGTGACGACGAACGGAGGCGCACAATTTCCCTGCCGCGCCACGAAAGAAAGAGCTCCTTTCAAACGGTACCCTTACGTAAACGCGATTATATAATTATTAAGAAACGATCGACTTTCCTGGGACAATCGAACGAGACAATCAGAAGCGTTCCTCGCGAAAATATAACTTCGTATCGTTTTTAAATGAAATAAAATAAGGATAAACAATCTTGATAGAGAACAATTTTCAAATTAGCAACGTAACAAATAAACGTTGCGACCCGAGGTTAAAGCCAAACACGATCTCAAGTGGAATTCCATGAAAGGCGATCCGTTTGAAAACTAAACCAACGCTCTTGGTTTTCCCGTGTTGGTCTGCTCGTGCAATGGAACGTATATACGTTGCGTACTACGCAACGTAATGGATAGTTACGACACGTGTAATTACGGCTAGTAAATAGCTGGATGCAACGTGCTGGCGAAAACCTGAATCCTGACGCACGTAATCAGCCAAGCGTGAAAGAGCGGTGGAGAATAGGGCTCTAACTAGACAGCACGAGGAGGACCATGACCTATGTCTCCCATAACATTGCTTTATCGATACTTTCTTTGCAAGTAACGAGATATCTCTTCAGTGAAAAGGGATACTTTATGTTAAATACATTATTTTACTGATTAAACTCAGTAATCGTTTTCAGAAATTAAAATTTATCACTGATTTCAAAATTCTTAAGTACTACATAATATTTTCAGTATTAAATAATGCAAGTTTAAAAAAAAATGAAAATAAAATTAATTTATTATTTCTAGTATCAGGGAGTATCAAGTACAGTGATTTTAAGTTCCGATGTCAACTGGACATTAATTATGCTAATGTATCTTCATTTGATTTTCGAAGATTCTGTATTCATTTTTGAAACAAGGGTACTGAACTAACGCGGTAGATTAGCAAATGAAGCGATTTAAATTTACATTTCGTCGCTAATGTAAACGTGATGGGAATTACTTGAAACGACCCGAGGAGAGGCTACCTTTTACCGAGATTTATGACAAGTCAGACGAATCCTTCCACTCTATGTATGTATACGTATACGACTGTACGAACAGGATTTTTATATCCGCGAGTGGAAGCGGTAATTCTTAAACGGCCTCAACAAGCTGCGCGTGCTCCTTGAAAATTCACCGTGGAATACCTGAAGATAATGACAGAGTCGCCATTCTTAATTTACATATTTTTTAAATGAAACTCGACGATAAGACAATCGGGCTGACTAATGTACAAGTACGAAGTTCAAGAAACAAAGATTAGGTTCTGCGAGTACTTGAAATATAAAAATAAGAAAATTTGAAACAACGAAATATTTTTTAAATTACTACTCTGCATTTTATATCGATTACCAACTACTCGTATCCTTCAAAGCAAGACCGAAACATACAGGAAACAACCTTCGACAAGTGACGCGATATATTATAGCCGAGTGTACTTCGTGCTAAACAAGCTAAGGAACTCCTTGGGAGTGCCTTCTGAGTATCTTCACGGTCGATATTTCGTAGGATCTTCAGTTTGTGAACGTGAGTCACGAACGCAGAAGTAAGCGAGCGACCCGAAATGGAATTGGCCGGAGAGGGTCAAAAGGCCGTTCGAGATTCTGGCCGGTGCGTGTCCGGATGCAGTGTCAACGAACCTGAACCGATATTATCACCTTGACTCGAGTCGCATTGCGGTGTCTAATCGTTCATTCCTCGCGGCGTGTTTCCCTGACCTACATGCTCCTTTTACCCTGCCCACACACGCGCAACTTCGAAGCGGGATTCCTCGCGGTAAAAGCTGGATCGGCGCGGCGCGCAGGCTGACGAGAGTAGCGAAATCCAGTGAGTCATTTCTCTCGGTACTCGTTGGCGGGGAAAAACACCGGGAACGGAGGTTGGAGAACGGTAATGAAGGCAACAGGTGATGTCACTGCCATGTTGGTAGGAGAACTAGATCGAGCCTGCTCGGAATTTGTTCACGTCGTTCAAGCTACTCTCGATTTACAGACTGTTTACGCAAATTCGCTCCTTCCAAGTCTGATTGGAACTAGTTTTACCGAAAGATGCTCATAGACATAAGAATAAATAAGAGAACAGACCGAGCATCCAATGTATTTCTGTTCACTACGTGAAAGATAGAGAAAACGTGTTCTGAAGATTTTCTATCTCTGCCTCAAATGCCGATTGAAAAAAAGAAACTCTCATATGCATTTTCTGTCTCTAAATCACCTGGTCTCAAGTCTCTCCTTGGGGCAATCGGTCTAATCTCAAATATCTATGCAAATGCTTCACAGCTTGGGTCTTTTCTCTCAGACTTCAAGTAGTCGAGAAGTATAAACGTGGGAGAATATTTTTATAATTAAGTGATTGATGAAGAGTGTGACATTATGGATAGAGAGAGAATCGTTTAGTGGTTATACTCACCAATTGTAAATTCGTGGCGATGAACACGGTATAGACGCAGCAAGTTCCCAATTGGTACACCATGAGGAACAGATTGATGATATGACTGTAAGAACAGTTAGAATTATTTTTCAATTGTTTAGTACAATCATGTTTAATAATGAACTCATTGTATTTCTATTTCATTATATTCTCCAGAACTTGTAAATTTATTTAAAAAAATGATTTTAAATAACAAAACTTGAATTCAATGCGAAGTACTCACACTGATGACTTCGCCAGTCGCCTGAGAGGCATCGGACCTTCGGCGAGCGCAGCTTCCGCCGTCGCTGGGTACGTTAACGAGGGCACCTTCTTCCTTTTGCATAGCTCGTATTCAGAGCTGACCAATATCCGGATGCAGTAAGTACAGAATAGGCCGATGATTATCGTCGCGACTAGACCGACGCCGTAACCGGAATGGTGGAAGGCCCGTGGCATCGCGAGGATTCCCGTTCCTAAACTACCTTTCAGTAGATGCAACAACGTTTCCATGCTCCTGAAACATTCATACATTTTGTTGCCAATAAAAACTAACTAGTAGAAAGTTAATTAATGTATCACAATTCATGCAACGAATTAATTAACGTATTGATAGAATTTTATTAATCAGCGAGGGAATGTACATAGGAATTCATAAAAGTCTAAAGATAGACACGATTAATTTTTTTCTCCATGGGCAATTCTTGCTCTTCCGCTTCCATGACTAATCGGGCTAGCTGCCGTGTAATTTGTACACGGGGACACGCAGTCGGAATAAACGAAACCGAGCGTCGCGTCAGGTCGTTTCGCATGCGTGTGACGTTCGACATTATGCAAATGTTCGGGCTCGCGTTAAACGAGTATCGATTTACATCTCTCCCCCTCTGATTCGAAATGAATGACGACGCGAGGCAACGCGTCATAAAACGATGAACAGAGATGAGGATAGGAAGGAATCAGCTGGCTGCGTAAACAAACGACCGGGTAACGAAAGGAGGTTGATTGATACCCACGTGGTTGGATGCGCGACCACCCTGTGTTCATACGGGTTGTAGTCTTCCTCGTTCGCCTGCACGCTCTTCTTCTTCTCCTCCAATTCCAGCACGTAAATGCTCGGCTTGCGTTGCCCTGGATCGTAACTGGAACAAGAATCGTCATCACGCGTTCACAGATTTGCTTTAAACTTATTTTATATCAGACTGCGAACGCTGAATGGAAAACAAGTAGCTGAAGCTTACCCATTTTTGTTGTTTTTGGGTGACGTCCATCTCTTATCATCCAGAGCATCCTAAAAAAAAAAACATTTACATCAATTATAGACTCCAAATCGAGATATACTTTTATTAAAAGACGTTTAATTATATAAAACTGATAATGAGAGGAAACAATTTTCAGTTTAATTGAAAAGCTAATGTCATAAAAGTGATAAATGAGCATATGAGCAATCATAATGGACATTCACTGGTATCAAGAGTACCAATAATTTCAAGTGTCTTAGTAAGCCCATTTGTTTCTTTAATAATCAAGTATCATCCGGAGTCAGGCGGCGGAACGAAATTGCTTATCAGAATAAAATTGTGATCAGCGAGAATTATCTGTCGGTGATAGAAATCAGCAATCGGTCCCTTCCGACGCGAATTTGGATTCGCAATCTGGACACGATTCACGGTAAATTTTTCTAGAATTACCGCCGATTCATAATTCACAATCCACCTCGATGAATAACGATGCTACCGAAACGATGATAACTGCGAACGTGACTCCTATACGAAAATTTTTTCAAGGCTACATCAAACTAAACAAACTTTGTACATATTATGATTCACTTTCCTTGAATTATAACGAATTCTATAATAATGCTCCTGATAAAAATGTATATGTATGTAATGTGTATGTGCCTGTTTTTGTTGTTCTTCTGTGTAAAATTAAAACAAATAATAAAATACTCGAAACTGTTTAGTTGAAATCTTTTAGTGACTCCCAAAAACACGTTTGTCGAAATGTTCTAAAAGATGAAAATTGAAAGTCAAAGCAGTAGCTTCAGAAATTTGTTATTGAAACAACGAATTATCGAAAAAATGAGCAAACATTTTTATTATCAGTTATCAGCCGAGATATTGTTTAGTTCAATTGACATGGGCTAGTGGAAAAAGTCAACAGTCTATTTTCGAAAAAATTAATATACGTATGCATCTCATGGATAAGAATCGATAACCGGATATTGCCTGATAATAGAGCGAGATATTACTGTAATATGGAATATTTTTACATTAGCAGATAACCGCGATGCGCTATCGAGATAGAATTCATACGATAGAAAACACAAGGGAGGCGATATGATTTAAAAAACAAGGTATGTATAACAATAACTAGTACATAATGTGTATTATATCATTGATTATATTATTTCTTTTCATTTATCTTCCCTATATTTCACAATAGTGATCTATAATATTCGATAACAGACACTTGACTAATAAAGCAATCATTAAATTGATTTATAAAGAGTCATTATCAATTTCATCTCATCGCTCTTCACATTTCAAATTCAATTTCAATTTAATTGTATGAAATTCAGATGATTAAATTGACTTATAAGGGGTCATTATCAATTTCATCTCATCATTCTTAACATTTCAAATTCAATTCAATTTGATTGTACGAAATTCAGATGATTCAAAATGATAAAATCTCTTCCTCTGACTACTGATAATCGAACTTGTCTGCGAAATTGTTTCAATTAAATAAAATCTCGTAAAATACTTATATTTAATATCAGACAAATTGGCGAATTTCAATGAGTTCCAAAGCTACTTGAATCATATCTCAAAGAGTCGAGTCAAAATTGTTGTATTAAATGCTGACGTCTCATCCATCAAAATGATCCATCGTCTTCGATGAGTCGTAAAGGATTAGCTATTTGAAAACGTTATTGGCTAATCAGAATTTTAGTATTCCCAGATGGCTGGAGTTACGAAACGGATCTAATACAAACATAATCAGCAATGTACGACAATCAAATAAATACTGCCGATTTCCTTGTGGAATTTTTTATTTGCGTCAATCAATCGATAAATTATGATCTACCAGTTTATCATTTATAAGATAAAGAATCGAGGCATCCTTGTAAACATCCTATCGTAATGCCTGATGAACACTCCACTCAATTTTCTTTGCATATCCCTTCTCGTTCTATATTTGATCCACTTTCATAATATTTATGGAATTTAATCATTAAACCATAGGTAACGCACACTAATTGGCATGGAAAAATTGTATCCTAAACTTCATAATCGATAATTAACGATAAAGTAGTTGTTTTCACAAGATAAAAGATGTTAATGTGACAACAGAAACAATTTTACATAACTAGACCTTGAAGATAATACAAAATGGAACTGAACAGGAGTACCAAGTCAACAATTCCAAGTACTGTGTTAATCTTCCTGGAATAGCATCTTAAACTATTTGCAATCATAGCTAAAATCTTAATTAAAGGAAACATGTAGAATATACTGGTGAGTTATTTAAAGTGCCTGTCTGACTAACAATGTCCGTATCTCCTATTACACTGAGGTAGCGTGTCCAATTATGAGCAAAAGTTTTAATTCTTTTCATTTCATTATTTATTCTTCTTCTCGATTTTAGTTAAAAAAGTGTTTTATTTACAAAGTAAACAGAATTTCAAAATTATACCATAGCTTAAATGACTTGCGTAAACTGTTTGTCGAGTGCCAATCTTTCCAGAATATTCGAAATTCCTCAAGTTATCAGATGTCATAACACAGATTTATTTCTAGACAAGGCGAAAATTCTTTAGATCAGCAAAAATCTGCTGATTTTATCATTCGTACGGTAGCGCAGTAACACAATGCTGAAATTCGAAATGGATATCATTCTCCGTTTTTACTGGCCGTATTACATACATTTAGGTAATCGAATTTCTAAGAAACTGTAACGCATTGATTCACAACTATATCAAGATTGAACGGAGTTGTAAGGATAGCTAATCGACGTTACACGTCGGTAATTAACAATTCTCAATGACGCTTTCGTGTCATTGAAAACTGTTAACCACGAACGCGGCACGAATTAAGTTATCATTATTCGCGCATTTAAAATAAATGGAGTATATTAACCGTTACAATTTCACTGTCGACACACATTTAATAACATTTAAGTGTTTTCAACTGAGACATAAATTTAACAATTTAATATACTACAAACGTAGTCTGTAAAAAGAGAAATTTCATTTCACTTCATTTTTCGACATGCAAACTCAACATCAATTAAAAGTTAATCTTGTGCTTTTAAATTCTCGCTGAACAGAATTAAAATGCTCATTAACTTGAAAGAAGAAGAAAGAGGAAAAGGAATCTCGTTGAGGAGATTGAAAACTATTTGACATTTTAGTTTGTATGCAAATTGACTGGCGATTCACACTTATGAATCTGAGGAATTTCATCTCACGTAAGAATTTATTTTAGAGCCGATGAAAAATATGATAATTTCGAGACGGTACCGCGAAGGTGTTTTTCTCATTGAGGATCCCACTCAATCTGCCATCACTTCGTACGACTCCGTTTTTCAGATAAGATATATTATTGTCTGATTTAATTGACATCCTGATAAAGAAAATTTGATGAGTAATAAAAATTTTTATTATCATTCCTCCCAATTTGCTCTCCATTCATACAACCCCTTTATTATACAATCTAAAGAGCGAAAGATTCAAGAAGAAGAAACTGTCCATTGTAACATATAATCAAATCTCACTGAAAGAAAAGGTTACAGATTTTGACAAATTTGTAAAAGTCAAAGAAGAAATGTATGCAGAAACTGGAACGAAACTGGATTAGTCAGCTTTATCATTAGATTGCTGATTTTCAAAATAAGACATTTACGATAGTCATTTGTTTTATCCTTATATTCTCAACTATAAATCATTTCAAATCATATCCGAGTATTAGAGTTTTGTTAAAGTTTGTATAATCTTTTCTTGCGCCTGATAAATGACAATCGGAGTAAAATAGTGGGTGAACGGATAATACTTAATTCCTCTTTTCCGCCTGAAAGCTCCTCCGATGATAATACAACGCACGTTTATCGAACTGTTCAAACAGCTTTGTTCCTGGCCGCATTATTTCAATCTTTTATTGTTGACGACGTATTTAAACTGGATTATGATCTTCCTCTACTTTCAATACTGACTTATTCTTACCATAAATATGAAAACAGATTAACTTGGTCACATTTTTATCGAATATTAAAAATTGGATATAACAGATTGAGATTTCGGATTATTGGATTTATGAGAACAGCAAAACGAATAATCATTATGCAATAACAAAAATATTTCTTACTAATTATGATACCATACACGTAATCACGAAATGGTATGAAATAAATGATAATTACGTGGTCGATCAATGTGAACGTCGAATAAAATAGAAACATGAAACGTGGTCATCATTATGAATATAATGGTAATAGCAGTAAAGGAAGAATAGCAGTTCGTGTTTCGAATTAATCAGCGATTCGAGGAGCAGCGATTCGCCGGAACTGGTTGACCTCCTTTGAAATGATCACAGGGTAAAGAGAGACAGAGACACGTCAAGACGTCGCGTCAAAAGTGACACATTACGCCAGTTTTAAGGAAATTAACGCGAAACGCGAGAAGAGGACGTCTAGCAATTGAAACTTGCCTAACCAGTGCTATGCAAGAACGTCCGGAAACCATCCCCGGTACAATTTTAAGGGAGGCCGTGATCAGCAAAGAAATGAAGAAATAAATTGTGCTCGTTCGAGACTCATAATCTTCAACACATCGCAGATAATGAAACATCATTTTTTCAAATCTAATCAACGATACTCGTCATTAGGTACTTTTTTTAAAAAGGTGACATTCCATATGCATTTAATCTGACAGTAAAGAGAGACATTCGTTTCGTCAAATTAATATTGTTCTTTACAATCTAAAATCTCCTTAAGCCACTTCTTACTCTATCAGTTTCAAACTACGAAATCAATTAGTATCAAAGTTTCCCGAAAGTAATCAATCACTTATTGAACGATGTGTAAAGAAGTATCTGGTAAATTGTCTCACCGCAGAAAAATAACCGACTCCTATCTTCCAATCTGTGAAAATAAAATCTAAGTAATTCTTTGATAAGAAGCTACGAATGCTAATTTGCTGATCTATTTTAAACTCGCTAGATTCTTCACTTTTTTACGTAACTTCAATGACTAGACTATGAATCTGATGCATTTATAAAGAAACTGAGTGTTCAGAAAATAGAAACCCTTCATAGGATGCATACTTTTTTAATCATAAATACTGTATTTTGCATCTTACAATTAGTGAAAAAGTGCATCCTTTTAAAAAATGATGCGAATTATCAAATTATTTGCTGACATTACAGGTTTCCCCTTATCGCTACGAGAATTTCGTTAACAATTGTTGACAGATACTGATTGATACATCTTTGTTTCATCATTTCAAGATCGCATCGATCAAGTGCCAAAACGAAGAAAGTTTTCCATCAGGAACAATTTTTGGCTGTTTGTTAAGTTCTCGAGTGATCTAATCACGTGCTAATTTCAATGTTTGCGACTAACGTTTGGACACCTTTTCATAGATGAATTATGCACGTTGTTCAAAGCTTCATATTTGCTCTGACAGTTAGTATTGCCATTCTCAATTCCTACAAGATTTCAAATTCTTTGAATTTAATATTCAACCATATTTGTGAGTGTACATAGATTTACCAAAATGAACACTCGTATTTAGAGAAATAAAATTTCACTTTTAAGAATGATTAGCATTCTTCTCTATCGATAGCACAGAGATACAATCGATTCTACAAATTTCATTGCTGTTATCACAGGCAAATAGTGATTGTTGTCTTATTGACACAAAGTAGCTTGAACGCCACGCGCGTGCTGATGTTAAGGACACTCTGCGATACGAGATATCCGATACGATACCACGATAGGATACCACTATCATGTTATCATTATCATCGAAACGTAATTCAAAATATCTTTCGCAGATAAAATTCTTTGATCAATAGATAATTTGAATAAAGAATTGCTTCAGACAAAAATGCTTAATAAGGATTAAAAACGATTGACTTTCTTCAATTAAGTAGTCGCCAAAGAATCTCTCTTGCAAAAGGGTTTTAATAATTGTGTGCACACGGAATAATAAAGTCTTATAACAAAGCCGTGATTAAACGTCTGAGGCGATCATGCATTAGCCAATCAGAAGGTAAAAGTCCGATTGTACATTAAAAATTTCCAGTTTCACCACTTGGATAATGTAAAAAAAAAGATAACGTAACCAGTTCATCTATCTACCGTAATAGGATTCAAAGTCTATAGTTTAAATTGATATAAAAAGCGATTACTGTTACCACGTAACAAATCACCTAATTGTTTATTTCAATTCTGATAATTTATCTCTACTTGTAGCACACAAGGAATATAATCTTAGTAAAAATAATCGATTAAACTTATTACATCTTTTTCATACGTCCTCTATTTTTTGGACTTAGGCTATTATTGAATCGTCTACGAAAAAAATATTCCATTCGGATGGTCACTAGACATTCAAATAGTTATCAATGAATTTGATCTACAATCTACGCACACAAAAATGACGTAACTGAGTTACAACAAATATTTGATATCACGATTACAATTGAAGGCAATCATTTGTCTGCCTCCTTTCTTAAGACTGAGGAGTAACAATAAGCCTCGAGCCGATGAACAGATACCATTTTTTTTCTCGTTTCTTTATATAGAAGCTGTCGAATCCCTGTCAAGGAAAGCAACATGCCGTTTGGTCTGTACGAGACTTGTTTTTAACTGTTCGTCGTAAATCAACGGAATTTAGGATACAATCCAGCTTACAGAGCTATAAACGTGATTTGTCGAACCTGATTTTTTCAAGTCTTCAACTTTTAAATCGGCTATCAATTTTAAAAGACAGACAAAGATGCATATACTCATATCTACGAAGCTTCAAGTTGTCAAATGATAATCCTCTCGTATTCTATTTGTTATCAGCCGTGAATTAAATGGATTTACAGTTATCAGAACGTCAATCTTCGAGAAGAAGAAATTAAATATCATAAACGTCTTCCTATGATGATTTCAATCGTTACCCATGTCTCCCGGTTTTAGGGCGCCGATACGTCTAAATCCGCGATATCAACATCGATTCATAACAGAAATCTCTTCTCACGCTCCTGTGCGCGCAACGATACGATGACCTCCCTTTCGAATAACGTTCACCGATCTATTTACCGGATTGTACCGAACTTCTGCCTATCAGTGTCCACTGAGATCAATCAGTTATGATAAAAACGAAGTTCGATCAAATGATTGAACCACTGACAATAGTTATCTCGTCTTGTTTAACAAAAACTGTTGAACTTCAGGTAAGGAAATGAAAGTGAAAGTTAAACAAATGTCTTTAGGCACGGTACCAACTGCTTGAGATTAGAGCGTTATAAAAAGAAGGAAACTGCTTAATTTCTCTTTACGAATTTCGAATCTAAAACAGCGCCGATGGAGAAAAAAGGATTGAACTCGCAAAGAAAGGAGCGGAACGACAATATGGCAAGCAGGCAATATGAAGGATTGGTCAATTATCTTTTATTAGACAACCGGATGTAATGAAGCGAATCTTGACGAAAGAGTTTTTATTATCTCTTAGTGTACTTGAACTAATTCCAACTATGACTCTAAATCACAGACTAAATCTCAAAGCTAGTCATTTTTATTGCCGTAAACTTAAGTCTATTAAGCGATTACAAATTTCAAATTGACAAAGGATTCTGCAGATTTCAGTTTGAAATTAACACGACGAGACTAAAAATAGAGTGTGATTAAAGGGTGTTAAGAACCACTGGCTGCAGGGTTAACGTCATTTAGAACGCAGTTCCGGCCGATACTGTCCTTCGCGCAATATTTTTTTTTCCCGTTCTACCACGGACTTTCCCTTCTCCGCAATATCGAATACCGATTCTACTACTGCGCTCGTGAAATCATCGAAGGAGCATATTCTCCGCAAAATTTCAAGGGAACAACAGTCGTTACACAATGCAAAAAATGGAACCAATTACCAATACAGCCAAACACTAACACCGTAAAAAAAGTGAAGGTTGTTATTGTGTTACCCTTGCGAAGTTAATACATGTAATTACATTTTCATATAATTTGAATACTTGATTATTATTAATTTATTTATTACAATTATATCCTTCGGTCTTGGACGGTTTGGGTGTATAAAAAATGATGAGTGAGAAATGGACAAATGAAAAGAAACTCGGTCAGTTCAGCTGGTTCTCAGTGTTGTACGGAAAAAATGTGGAACAAAATACGGTACCCTCCTACTGTTTTAACAAGTCAGGAAAAACGTTAATGTATGCAGAACGTATGTAAAAAAGCCATTGGAAGCGATTGTCGTAATCGATAGTTGCGTCTCCTATTTTTATTTACAGCTCTGTTATCGTTTCATTTAAAAAACCTATTAACTCTTTAGACTGCAAATTAACTAAATGTGAACACGGTTTCATTACACTCGTACTTTCAAAAGGTTCCAAGAGGGTCGGATCTAAATTGACGTTAATTCAATTGGTCTCTAACGATATTCTGTATTGATTCCCACCTATTTAAATGTTCTTAAATTGCCGACGGGTGATTCGGCGTGTCGCGCTGTTTCTTATATCACAACAGGACACGTTGCGTTCTGAAGGATTGCTCGCCGAAGAAAGGGAAATAAAAAAGAGCGAACATTTAAATAGATCAATGCGTTCACTCACCGTGCTCGATGTAAATCCGTAATTGTCGTGTGACATTCTAAGAACAACCGGATTTTCGTTTTTCGCGATACGATATATTACATATTTTGCTGTGACAGGTACGGCTGCCGCGACTCGACTGATCAGGGTTCGCGCCAAGTATTATTTATATAGCAGCCACCGGCCACGGGTACGAGTACCTCTCGTCTTGCGTAGGTACTCGTATCATGTCGTCTATTGTGCCATTTCGTTCGCTGATCACGGGCCTGATTCAGATGAGTAAACGATGCGACTTGATTAGATACAAACCCGCTAACAATCGCAACTCCGAGTATGACCGACCCGATTTACCTTACAAATTTTACATTTTTCCTCTTTCGTAAAATTGCCGTTCCTAAAACATTTTAAACGTTCCGATCTAAGGGATCGTTGCCGCTAATTTGCGCATCGGTAAAAGCAGGCGACAAGTATTCGCTTGTAATAGAACAGCACCCTCATATACGTATATGTAGTACATATACATACATACGAGTTTTGCGGGCCGCGCAGTACTCGCATTAACATACAAGTGTCGTTTTTTTAACGAATCTAAAAGGATCGTACTGGGTTTTATCAATGCAGTGGACATTTATGTAATTTGACATTTCCCTGAATGTTCGATTACAAACGAATGCTCTAATCTGTCGATGGCCAAAGGTATCTCAAACAGCGTTTATGAACAACGTGGGAATTGGCTTTCCCAGAAGCCGCATATTCATACTTGCCTTCTCCGAATGTATTAACAATTTTTACAAATATTTTTATTTGCTTCAGTACACTTACACAATACGTTCACGTAAAAATTATCTGAGACTCTAAATATCCCAAGTCTACGTTTAGTGTGATATAGCGCGCTCGTATCTACGTTTAATAGCATAAATATTGATGAACATTAAAAATTGATATTTGCACTAGGTAGATCGATTGATGGTTGCGTTACTGCGAGAAGATTAATTGTTAATAGGTGTTTCACAACGGCTTGATAACGGAAATTAATTACCTGATGAACGCCTGATGCTAACTGCCGATGTTAGTAATTTGCATACACGTAAAGATTATAGAAACTTCATTGGAATTAGCGTTAAATCAGTTGGATTGGAAATCTTTATTCGGATAAGTGATTAATAATAAGTAAAAAACAGTTGGTAGTACTTTAATGGTGAGCAATTTACATTTTAATTTATTATCATGAACGATGGCGCAGTATCTTTCACAATAATAATTGTCATGCAAAAATGTTGTTTACTTACTTATAGATTGTTAAAAAAATCGAACTAACTGTATCATTAACAAAGAGGATGTTGAGATTAACTTTTGATAAATTTCTAATAAACAATGCCATCAAGGAGTGAAAGAAGGAAAATTTTATAAGCATTATCACTTGTATCATGATAGTTCTAATCAATCTAGAAAAATAGTTCAGAAAAAAAATTCGAATCTAGAAATGTTAATTCAATAATTTATCCGGACTTTTACGTTTCTCCCATTTATCCTTCATTGCATTCATATTGCATCATTCATTATTATTCTGCATATCGTTTTGTTGACCGCAACGAAAGCGATTATTTATTTAGAATGTCATTACTTGAGAATAATATATGCTACGTTAAATTCCCCTTTAGCTATGCTTTATAGCCATTGTACGTAAAAATGTTCTTTCCTCTACTCACTCTCACGGTTGTAATTTACGTCAGTTATTTATTATCGATACAAAAGTGTGTCAAATAAAAGAAACAGAATTTACTAGAATTTTGCTTCTACGGATTATTTCATTATCATTGAATGCCGCAAAGATAATAAATTAAGCCTGACGTGAAGTGTATAATATCTTTAATGATTTTGTACAATGCATGGCAAGTTATTCATTCAGGAATGTGTGTACAATAGCAAACCTTTTAACATCGCTTTCACGGGTTACAGAATAATATCTATCTTTGTTCTTCATCATTGAAAACTTCGATTCGTTTTTTTCTCGGAAATTCATAATTTTTCATTGATACTCAATTATTGTGCAGTCTTAATTATTACAATAACGTCACAGAAACGTACTATTAAATATAGTAAATGGTATATATCGGTCAAAAAAGAATTTCGGCCGAATTTAAATAATCATATAAATAAACTAATTGATTAGACGATATACAAAATGTAAATAGTAATACGTGGGATTAAAAATGAATAAATAATGTCTACATTTACATCTCCATTAAAATCAAAACAGTAAGGCAAACTTACAGAACATGGTAAATCTACTATAGACTGACCGCATGTTTCGTCGACTTTTCTTTGTGCAATCGCAACACTGTACTTTATCACAAAGTTTAAGAGTATACGCATATAAAAAATGGTTGATCCTTTTCTGCTAATACAAAATATGATTAAGTGATGAATTAACTTTAGAATTCTATATTACAATTTTCTTCGCCTCCCATTAATCCGTTACTCGTTCTCGCGTTCTTCGCCGGCGACAGCGATAACGATCTGTTATGATCCAGTCCCAGTGTCATCTTAAGTAACTTCAATACGCCTTTCTTGTCTGTGCTCTCATTTTCTGTGAACAAACATCATTTTTACCGAAATGTAAATTTGAACAAACTTCGCGGCGCTTACCTTCTTCGCCGGTAATCTGTTGCTCGAGATGTAATTTGTCTTGAGCTAACTCGTACATGCCTTCCTCTATAGTATCCTCGCTTAACAATCTGATTATGCTAACAGGTCTGAAAGACAGGTATTCTTTTGCAGCATATATTTTTTATCAATCATTATATTTGTAAATTAAAATTAAAAGGAACCTACCTTGTCTGTCCTACCCTGTGGCAGCGGTCTTCTGCTTGCTTGTCGTTGTACGGATTAAAATCAATATCGTGGATAATAACGGTATCGGCAGTCGTTAGATTGATCCCCAGGCCTCCAGCTTTTGTTGATAGCAAAAATATGAATATATTTTCATCTTCTGTAAATTGATTTATCAAATCTTGCCTATCAGTTACTGGCGTACTTCCATCCAATCTGTTCGAATAAAGAGCCAAGAGTCATTTCAATCGTTTCGTATAAAGTAGATCTTAAAAAATTTCGTACACATAATACATACCTTAGATACGTTCGCCCTTTGATCGTTAAATATTCTTCTAATATATCTAACACCATTGTGAATTGACTGAAAATTAACACCCGATGCCCGTCCTCTTTCAACTTTGGCAATAAATCATCCAGTACCTTTAACTTTCCAGCTTCGGGAATGAGCTCTTGAGGCAGTCCCATGCCAGCCAAACTCTTGTACGTTCTTGTTAACTGATTTATCTGATAATCTGACATCCACTGTAGATCCTCGAATATGTAATCGGCATTCTTTTGTTTGTACGAATGCTCCTTTGCCAATCTACTCGATATTATCTAACGTGAAAACCAATGTAAGCAATTAAAATTCTGTACTATGATCATTTTACAATAAACCTAATACTTATTACGTACTCTTAATCGGGAGTCATTGTAATAATCTCGAACTAGAAGCGAATGATTGGCCAATTTCCTTAGCTGCATCATCATCCCAACGCCGTTAACGACAGCGCTTTGATCGGCCTCAGCCGTAAATTCAGCGACCAAATTTCTATACATTTTTTGCTGCTTGTCCACCATGGGACACTTGATGACGCGATCACTTTTCTCAGGTAGATCTCGAAGGACCTCAGACTTCAACCGGCGAAGCACGAACGGTCTCATAATCTGTTTCGCATTTTTCACTTGTTCTTGCTCGAACAGCGGTTGATCGCTATCTTTTTTAACCGCTGGTTGTTTCTGAAATATAATAGAGAGTAAAATATTCCGTCGTATTGTCATGGTCCTCAATACTCACGGGATTCCTGGAAAATAAGCTTTTCAGATCGGCTTGCTTGCCAGCGAACAGTGACGGCATAACGAATATTAAGAGCGACATCAGTTCCAATAAATTATTTTGTAGTGGAGTACCCGTTAGAAGAATCCTATGTTTAGCCTACAGAACAAACAAATTATATTCTCTTATATGAACCAGCATTCGTAGTAAATGAATACATACGTTAATTCTGACGAGATTTTCGTATCTGATGGTACCCATGTTTTTCAACATATGAGCTTCATCGAAAACAACGTAATTAATGGGCATAACGCGAAATAGTCTCCGCTCTTCCGGCGTACTGCTAATTAAATTATACGTAGTCAACAAAACATCAACGTCGTCTAGTTCACCGTTTCGCCATCCTAATCTCATTTCTTTCCGTTCTTCCTGAGAGCCGTAATATTGTACAACGTTTAAACCAGGCGACCACCTCTGCAACTCGTTGTTCCAATTTTCTGCGCATAAAAGAAGAAAATATTAGGAGAAAGAAGATTGATTTTAAACTACGCTAAAATATTAATTTACCCATCGTCGAACTGGGAACAACGATTAAATGTGGCCCGTCTCTTTCATCTGTAAGGCCAGCTTCTTTCAAATAAGTAAGGAAAGCAATGACTTGGACTGTTTTTCCCAAACCCATCTCGTCTGCGAGTATACCATTAACATTTTGAGTATGCATTACAGCGAGCCAATTCAATCCAACCATCTGGTACGGTGCTAATTTAAAATCTGACGATAAGCCCTTAGGTTGACTCGTAATTGCTGATGCCCCAGCTGCCACGACCTTCTCGATATTTGTAGAGAGACGAAGGCATTTCTTCATAAGAGTTTCTACTGCTTGTCTGGTAGCCAGCAATTCCTAAAAAGATATAATTCAATGTATACAGTTATTTAAAAGCAAACGTTCTGCTGAAGCTACTTACTTGAGCGGAATTTAAGAGTTCTGTGTCTAAGTACTTATTGTATTGGAATTTTCGAACCAGATCTCTCCAATCTTTAAATGGTCTTGCCTGTATGATAGCATTTGCTTTCTTTTGAGAACATTGAGACATTAACAGTAACTCGGATATAAGAGCAGTTTGCATAAATTCTAAAACTGCTTTCTTATCACCCGTAAGTTCATTAGATATTTCGACATCTGAATCTTCATCACTGCAAACATTGAATTAGGCATATTGAAATCGACAGAACACGATGTCCTTGCAGATACATACCTATCAAATACTTTATCCTTATTAAAACTTGCTTCATCTGAATCGTAATCTGCATCTTCATTTCTATTCATCTTTCTTCTTTTTTTCTTACTAGTTCTGGAGGTATTTTTTCTTTTTCTATTGTTTTTTGAGCTGTCATCACCACCATCACTGTCCCAATTTGTGTTGTCACGTGCTTTCTATATAGCAAGGAATAATTAAAATCTGAACTGATCGAATTATGTACTATTTGTAATTCAGAAAACTTGAATATAATTATACATACTTTATCCTTGCCACCCAAGACTTCTTTAACAGAGCTGCCTACATCACTATCACTGTCCTCGATTACATTTACTGGTTTACGTCTGAATTGAATCTCAGAACCTGTTAAATTGCTGTCTTCATCAGCTAAATAGAAAGCACAGTTAATTATGCATTGGTAATTACATGCAGAAAATCTACATCAATGATTTTATTATAAGTCAAATAATGTCTAATTACTGTTTTTTTCTAATCTCTGTATTTCCATTTCAAATTATAAATATAATTAATTAAAAAACAATTATCCAAAGTGTGTAATAATCTAATGTGCTAAAGAAGCTATGCTTAAATAAGACAACAAAAGATGGACACCGGTTCGATCAGCTTCGGAATTGAAACGAGAATACAAAGACTCTTACACATGTTCGATGGTTTCAGTTGTTTCTTCTGGAATCGGAATTGTCTCAAATTTATGGAGAGGCTTTGGCTGCTTGCATCTGTTTTCGGCGAATTCGAATTCGACATCTCGTTAAACGAATGAGAGACGCTGGCGAGAACACATTTTTATAAAGGCAGCTTTTAAACTTGTTTGACAGGTGCATTCGTAAAAGCTCCGAGTTAACGAAAGATAGATATCCAACAGGTTAATATTATGCAGTCACCTATATTTACCTGTAATTCTGCGAGTCTATCCCGCACTATCCCACTTCGGAATTTTCAGTGATTTCACGTAATTCCCTTTAGCACCGATTATCACGTCTTATTTCTTAAAAATCAAGTTAGAAAAAGCTGTCAACACTTATATTTTCCTTATGAGAATTCATAAACGTTTCATAGTTAACTCGCAAATGAGAGATTTGAAAGAATGCACAATAGAAATGTCCCTTTACCGCCAATTTTCTCCTTTTGTATCCTCACCCTCACTGACCCTTGCGATTCGAATGAAAAAAAGATCGACATATATATTCCTATTGAAACAATTCAGCCGAATATTGATTAATGAGTAAATAAATTAATAATCAATCTACAAGTAGTATAGTAATTAATATCAATAAAAAATTGGCGGCAATCGTGGCATGCAGTAAAACGATGCTTTAGTGTAACAAAAAAAATATGTGCCATGCATTCAAACCTACATACAAATTTAAACTACACACAGGTTTCAAATGAAATAACAAAATACATACGCAATATAATTTGATGTAAAAAAAATGTGTAGTGCACATTTTAGAAACTTTTCATACGATCGCACCCAAAGTTCAATTTCATAATTATAACGTTTATGATTGCATCAAAAGTATGACAAAGCGTGTCGATGTTGCAACTTACAAAATTGGCTCTTCAAGATTTTCATTTGTCTTCTATTGTCATACGAAACATCTATTGTATGTTAATCAAACATAAAATTTACGCGACATCGACATGCTTCGTTATATTGTACAAGTAAGAAACAATAGAGAAATATAAGATGTTGTTGTACACATTAGTAGGAGGTTACATGTTAACGTCGATGATACTCTTTAAGTATCCGACGTTGTTACACAAGAAGAAACAGGTGAAATTCATGTGCCAGCATATCAGCCACAGAGGCGGTGTGTTTTCGAATATATGGTCATCTAAGTGACTATTCCTAAGCAAATTTATTGATAAAATCATATTTTTTCAGGAGCTGGAGAAGGCTATGAAAACACCATGTGTGCCTTTAAACGGTTCGTCGATAAACTTATTCGTTGTTTTAAGATGAGGTAACAAGCATTCTTGTATTTTCCACATAAAAATATACCTCTTTACGCTTTAGAGCTGTTGCAGTTGGCACACAGATGTTAGAATTGGATTGTCATTTAACAAAAGATGGAGAGGTTGTTGTATCGCATGATCTTAATCTTTTCCGTAGTACAGGCTCAAATATGAACATTTCTGAAGTGAATTACGAAGATTTACCTTTATTGAAACCACGTCTTCCAATAGATTTTGATCCAGGTATAACTGGCTGATTGGCTTGATAAAACTTGTTTGTGGATGATATGATTAAAAAAACTAGCTTCACAGATGTGGAGTATATTGGCTCAGAAAATGAGGAAGATAGGAAATTTGCTTTGTTGAAGGAAGTATTTGAAGCATTTCCTAATATACCGATTAATATTGATATTAAAATTAACAACGATGAACTTATAAAAAAAGTATCGGATTTAATAAAAGAATACAATCGAGAGGATTATACAGTATGGGGAAATTTCAGCGATAAAATAACGAAAAAATGTTACGAAACGGTAGCTAGTATAGAAGTTAAGAAAGATAGGAATACGATATTATTTCAATATTAATTCAATTATCCTTCTCTACAGAATCCAAACGTAAATTTGCTCTTTTCTATGAGACGTGTAACTCTGTTGATACTTCTTTTATACACTGGTTTATTACCATTTGTACCTTTGAGGGAAACTCATTTGGAGATATTTCTACCTTCCATTTATTTAAGGTATCTTAAAACTTACTATCTCTTATTGAATTTGAATTACCCTACGTTGCCTCCTTATAGACGGAGAGGACGTCCAGATACAACATTTTTATCTTTAGAAAAAGTACTTGTACGCACTATTAATGTACTTCTAATGAGACCATGCTTATTTAATCATTTAAGAGCTCGGGGAATACACGTGAGTGAACGGCCTATTTAATTGAATTTTTTAAAACGTCAAATCAATTGGAGTGTATAAAAATATTCGAGCATACTTTTGCAGGTTTACTTTTGGGTATTAAATAAAGAGGAAGAATTTAAAAAAGCTTTTGATCTTGGAGCTACCGGTGTAATGACAGACTATCCGACGAAATTAACGTTATTTTTAAAAAATGCTACCATGGAATGAGATATTACATACTTGAAAAAGAATTTAACATAAGTTGCGGACACATGATCTATTTATTGATTTACTTCCAAAAAGATATATACTGTTATAGGCTGAGATACGGATAAAAATTTTATAACGTAGTCAAATATTACTTGCAAATTCTAGAAGATATATCCTTGTTTCTTAAGGAAATAAGTGCGCATAAATGGACGAAATAGAATGCAATTTTTTTTACGCTGTTTAGTCAATATAGTCAAGTGTAGTTTTGTGACGAAGCGCTGAAGAAATATTTTCGTCAATTTGAACGTATTTTAGGCTTCACAAAGTATGATAATATTTCGAAAGAAAAATATTTTGCGAGATTTCTATGAAAAAGTATTACCGTCTTTGACAAATTGATACATAAAGTATGTTTAATTATAAAATTTGTCAATGAGTGTCGTTTCGCATTTATGTATGTCATCAGTATTATCGTACTTTTATACGTGCTAGAACGAACGTATTACGCTCCAAAG
>NW_017157935.1:863762-889361 GCF_001652005.2 Ceratina calcarata
CGCAACTTGTACAAAAACTAACTTTATATTACGTACAAATACATGTATCTTTGTATTTGAAATAAATTTTAACACACTTGTAAGCTTGTTTCCTATCATTACCGAGATTCTTTTTGTACTCTTAAATACACGCATTGCATGAATCCACGTTGAGACAATATATTTTTTAAATATATTAATGTGAATTATGAATGGCTTTATATTGCAATACATATTTACAATCAGGAATTAATGCATTTGTGGTAAAAGAACTGCTTTGGAATCTCATTGGAATCATCAGCAGACATTTGTACGTAAGTAAACACCTTGCCCCTGCAGTAATTACAACAATTTTCCTTAGAGGGATGAGAATTATTAAAATGTTTCGCTATGGCAGTAGGATTTGCAGGAATGTAAATATCACAGATATCGCAGTATACTTGTGATGATCGAAATCTCGAGTGTACGGAGTCAGTTACGACTCGATCGCGATTTGAATTTGATGCCTCGTTTTCCGATGACATTTTGATGTCTGCAATTGTTAAAATAACAATAGATAAGTGCTATGCTTACGTTTGTATCCTAAAACGGTCACAGTAATCCGTTTTCGATTTTATATTATAACCTACAAATTAGGTACTCACATGAGATTCTCTCCAATCTGATAAGATTTCGTATTTAAGACATTTAATTGCAACTGTCAAATGCGACGAAACGTTCGCATGATTTATAGTCACTTCTTATCTTTTTTATTGATAATTTATTTCCAAACAGTGCATTCCACATTATAAAAAGCTTTTGTCCATACTCACACTTACAGAATGGCACTATGATTAATGACAGAATAGATCTATGCTTAATCAATTAAATTCTGATTCATTCTATTTTATTACTAAATAAAAGACTAATGTCCTTTGTTTGATAATTAAGGTCAGGTATACTTAAATAAAAAAACAAATATAATTGAAAATGATAGGTAGAGTGTATTTCCTTACAGTAAAGTCACTTAAGTAATATAGTTTAACATAATCATTTATATTGGCTTAATTTTGAAATGTAGTCCTATAAGAGAGAAGACTAAGCATTTCAAATCTTGTACAAGATAATAGAAGCATCTCAATCCTTCTGGATCTCGTGACTGATTCACATCTAACAATGAACCAGTTTTTGAAGTAGTAAACGATATATGTTCGTCACCAATAACAATCTCTAATTCTTGACGTCCAACACGATCTGGTTGTGGCCACAAGGAGTCATCTTCTTGCATTATTTCGGAGTCTTGAATAATCCTCTTCAGCTCCTCCATCACACATTGGTGCACATATGCTTCCTTTCGAATCATTGTGTCATTCTTGTAATTCGAGTTATTTGCATATCGTAATTTACCATCGGGCCTGAACTCAAATTCTAGAAATTCGTGACCGAATTTCCCTTTGTGTCCTACGTAGTAACGTATATAAAAGTCAGTCGACATAATTGCACACCAACTAGTTTATCTGCAAAAGTAACAGGTTATGTTTTAAAATACCAAATATCAGATGAATTAGAAAAGTTATTTTATATCTAAATATCAGAATTCTATTACCTCCTTATCTTAATTAGTTAGTATACAATAGAATCCAAATAGTGAAACAATGTACTGTTATTCAACAAATATAGTTTCCGTCAATAAATTGAATGGATGCCGAAGGACGCTACAAATACTTTGTGTCGCGTAGTACCAGTACCAGTATGAATTGGTATGAATGACGACGACAGCGTATCCGTAGATGGATAACAGAGCATTGACAGTGTTGGGCACTCCGTGGGATTTTTAGAGCGCGCGCACTACAAGAAAAAAAGGAAAACTACAAAAACTTTTAATACGTTTTCTAGTCATAATTTTGAGAAAAATATAATAGTAGTGCCCCTTTTTTCTTGTAATGCTTGCGCCCCAAAAATCTCACGAAGTGTCCAACCTGGACACTCGATGATAAAATCAATCTAAGAATATTTTTCTTATTAGTCATATGATTTTGTCTATTTTTGCCCGCTCAATTTATTCAAACCAGTTCAAACTAACTATAATATATATTATTCATGATGCAAGAATCTTTTCAATGAAAACACGACATAACAGTACGGATATGTTCGTGCGTCACAGACGCCGAGAACCATATCTTAACAGCGTATGATGACGTGTCTACATTTCACTACGTGGATGTTGCCGATGGTGCATCGTTGACACGTCGTTTTAAACTGTGCTTCATACTGCCAGTAAACGTGTAGATTAAACAACAGACGGAGTTTACTTTTCCACGCGGAACCATACTAAGTGAATCTTGACTTTCAGTATTCCTTTATATGCAATTGAATAGAAACACGTAAAACAGTGAAAGAAATTCAAATCGTTGGTTTACACCAAATTATAAACTGTGGAACAAATTTTTCTCGACCATTTCATACTTATTAGCAACCTGTGTCAAGAGAAGAAGTAACAAACAATGGTAACTTTTTTGTTAGTATAAGATCTTTTTGTGTAGAAATAAATAATGATTATTTAATTTATCTTTTTAAGCCTGCTGCACCTAGTTCGACTTCAGTTGGGGCTGCTGGACGATCGCCCAGTAAGGCGATAGCACCCAGAGCAGGTGGTGGTGTTACTGTTAGACAAAGGAAAACCACAGTAGCTACTGCAACTAGGAACAGAAATACAGGAGCTGGCTCTGATGGTATGTGGAGGTTCTACACTGACGAATCCCCTGGCATCAAAGTGTAAGTACCTCAAAGTATAGAAAAGAAAAACATGTGCAAAGTCAGTTTGCAAAGAATTTTGTATTATTTTTACAGAGGACCAGTACCTGTACTCGTTATGTCTCTCCTGTTCATCGCATCTGTCTTTATGCTTCACATCTGGGGCAAATATACCAGATCTTAAGATAAAAAATAGACATAATAACAGGAATTCAAGGAACGGGAGAAGACTGTGCAGTTCAATTAGCAAGGAAACCTAAGTTAAGGATACTCAAAGTGAAAGACCGACTTGCTATGCTTGTAACATCGTTTTCTTCTGGAATCGAAGCACTGTATACCATAAGACATTACATTTCCATAAGATGGATCTCTGCGATCTTTTTATCGAAAAGCGGGACCAAAATTTGACCCGCTCATCATCAACTACGTTATTATAATCATTTACTTTCACTGAAACGAATTTTGTAACATTTATAATGAACATACGACGGACTTAATCATATGCACGCGTGAACGCGTGATCAAGATAAGATATTCTGGTTATCGTTTGTAAAGTTACTATTATGATAATATAATATGTACGATATTAAAATAAATTATTAATCGAATTGAGGGAAACAGCCAATAGCGATTCATCCTTTTGACCTTGCAAACAGCCTGAAAAGAAGTCGGGATCCGTGTGAGACGAGCGTCTCTAAAGGACATCTGATAAAAATGCTCATTGTCTTTGGGAATACAATGCGAAAATGTAGTGTGCCGTACCTTGTTCTATTTAACTGGAAACTCATTCGCGCTCGCGTGTACATATTGATTCCATGCTGAATGGGCGCGGATTGCAGCGCTCTACGAAAAGGAAGTAATCGCGATAAATCAGTCACGCGAATACAGAAAGACAGTACTATTATCTTTTCATCCCAGAATGAATCAATGAGAAAGCTCTTTTATGGAGACATTATGTAAAATTATAAAATATAATAAATATGATAAATACATAATTATAAAAATAATTAATTAAAGGCAAATATAAAAAAATTCAAGTAAAAGTGGACTAAAAATTCACTGTCGTGTAATCGGAACATTTTCAATGTAATTTTAAATACAAAAACTCGACTGGCAAGTTCTCCGTCTTCCTAATACGCACCCTAATGGACACACCCTATTCGTTATGTCCATTTTTATTTTTTTATATTTTACATGCGTTTCTTGAGTGAAAGTATTAAATCGATCTAAAATAGAGTTTCTAATAACGAAGTTCATTACAATAAGTCGTAATGTCAGACAACGAACGCGAATCAGTAAACCCCGATAGGTCGACACCATGGAGTACCGACCAGAGGGAGAGGGTTGTTTGCAGCGAGAAAGGGATCGAGCTAGAGTAGAAGAGGAGCGTCGGATGCGCCCGCGGCTCGACTCATAGCACGTGATCATGGGTTTCTCGTTTTAGACTCGACATTGAATCCACTCGTAGTCCTGCCGCTGCCTGTCGCCGCGGGTGGAAGCAAGCCTACCCGTTTCTGCCAGTTACTACGATGAAGTTCCCTTCCGTCGAGGTAATCGTTTATTGTTTCCTCTTGCACGGGCACACTTTGTTTTCGATTCCGTTCTCTCCACCTTCAGTCGGAATTTTGGCCTCCCCGTCGTAACGAATCGTATCCCGGCCTTGGCAAATTCTCGCGCTCCCTTTTCGGGCTGGCAGTGATATGTGTAATCAACATTCATCTTCTTAACGTGCGACGGTCGACTAGACAATGACGTTTTTCACAGGAATTAATTACGTTTTTGTGAATGGCGTCGGCTCGTTTTACGTTTTCACATAAAAATACAGTGAAAGATATTTTGGTAATTGAAACTTCAGAAATGTGCATCGCTGATGAAACGTGCACTTCAATAGATAATTAATACGCTACAGGATTTTGTGTCTTTCTTTTCGCATTGAAAGGATTTTTATTTCGAGATTAGAGATTGAATCGCGAGTGTACGATGCGAAAGTTTCGAATTAAGGAACGGTAAGTATATGCACCGAGGAGATATTAGTATTACTAATCTCTCCTCGCTCCTACGTGTAACGATGTTTCGTTTCTTCTCGCGTTTATTTATGACAGAGAAATTCTAGTGCACGGAACAAAAGTGGTTGTTTATAAGTTTGGAACGTCTGCAATAAAAGAAATTGTAGTTTTTATGATCTCTTTTATGATACTGCATTGCGACGGTCTACATCGCGAAAGCACTTCTTCGAATGAAAATAATTGAAATCTACCGTTAAAGCCTGAAGAATCTGCAATAATAAGAATACTAACTCTGAATAATATTATCTTACGTACAAGAGCATTCAATTTTTATTTAAATTTCCGAAATAGAGATACTTGCTTTTATTTTTTTGTTTTCGAATTTGCTTCAAATCTTGTTTTTTTTAATTAAAATAATTGAATGGTAAAATGATATTGTTAATACTCAATATTCTTTAAATATTACATAAACATCCATATCGTGCTGAACAATGTGCACGATCCTATATAATCGATAAATGAAAAATAGCCAGGTGTTATAAGGCTTCAAGGTTTCTTATATAAGAAACCAAATAGAATCTCAAAAATACCGTATATCCGACTGACTTCTATATAAACCAATGTCTGACTAATGCCATGGCCATACTACTAGCCATCGTACAGTTAGAGTCACACCTGCGCATAATTGTTTCGTAATTGTGTAATATTACGCAGTGTAGTCTTGGACCAAGTTATTTGGAGCCACAATATTAACGGCTAATTAATTTCCAATAAAATATTTAAAAATTACGCGAATAGATTATCATTGACCGATTAAAGTATTATTTCCTACGAGCACGGTGAAAATGATTTTTACTCCTCGTGTCAAGGAGTGACGCGAAAGCTTCATTAACGATTCCAGATTCGAAAATAGTTCATTGAGCGCGGGGGTGGGCAATCAACGAGGATCAATGGCGGTCGATGTTTTGGACGAGGACCACTTCGCGGTGAGCGCGATCGTCACCATCGGCATGCAAATCATCTTCTTCACGATCGCTGCGACCTTCCAACTGGACAAGCTGACGGATTTCGCCGGCGGCACGAACTTCATCATCCTCGCTCTCCTCACTTTCTTTCTCGGCCAAGTGGGCAAGGTACTCTAATTATAAAACCGCTTCCCCTTGTACGCGTACGAATTACACGCGTAGACTCCTACGAGCGTTATTCATGTAACATATAATTGGTAACACGCACGTCGGCAAAACTGCGAATTCCAATCGCTATAGTTTATTTTCATAAAACCGTTTATTTTTTCAGAGGCCTATAACTGGCCAACGATAACGTTATTAAAAGTTCATTCAGATGCTTGTCTTGTGGTTTTAATCTCGTTGTTACGTATATACGTATTGTATAACATTTGTATGTCGTATTTTCTATTGCAGCCGTATGACAGTAGGCAATTAATGGTTACCATATTCGTTTGCTTATGGGGCTTTCGTCTCTCTGCGTATTTACTGTATCGCATCCTTAAAATTGGTCGCGATAAGAGATTTGAAGATCGTCGTAGCAACATAATCCGTTTTGCTGTGTTTTGGACATTTCAGGTAATCGGACGGAAAAATAAATTGCAACTCGTTCTCTATAGCAATTTTCAATTGATTATATCATCTTTAGGCTGTTTGGGTTTACGTGGTCAGTTTACCGGTGATCATTATCAACTCGCCGCGACACAAAATACCACCGGCTCCTAAAACGATGACGCCTCTGGATAGTACCGGCACCGGTCTATTCGTGACTGGTTTGTTAGCCGAAACTTATGCCGACTTACAAAAATTTTCATTCAAGCAGGATCCTGTGAACAATGGCAAATGGTGCAACGATGGTACATTTGATAAACTAATCTCTATTGACCTTGACTTAGATCTGAGAAATTTCGTTCGTTTCGTAAATTACAGGTTTATGGCGGCTTTCGAGGCATCCAAACTATTTCGGAGAAATAGTGGTGTGGTGGGGCATATTCGTGATATCATTGAACGTAATTGAAGGCTTCGAATGGATCGCTATAGCTTCCCCGATCTTCACCACACTCATTATTCTATTCTTATCCGGGATGCCTCTGTTGGAAAAAGCCGCCGATGAGAGATATCGCGAGTAAGTATTCATTCGCGTCGCTTACAGCCGCTTCACTTGTTATAATTAAGGATTATCTTCGAACTTCCTCTAAATTCCTTACAAAGAATCATAGAATTATTTTTCTTTCCTCAAACAGCAATGCCGAGTATCGTTATTATAAACAGTCCACGTCGCCGCTGATACCAATGCCGCCGTCCTTCTATGTCGAGGTTCCGCGCTTCCTGAAATTCCTCTTCTGCTGCGAGTTCCCGCTTTACGATTCATTAGACGTGAAACCACGTGCAGCTGTCACTGAATCAACGTCGATAAGCCTCGCAGCGTCCACGTAGCTATAACCACACGCCGGGCAAACGAATCCCAAGTCCGGCGTGCAATCATCCACGGCTAATACAGCCTTATAAAACGGTTGTTTTGGCTGTTTGCATTTAACCGTTCGTACGGTTCATTTGAGTTGTGCGACTCGATTGGAAGTCCTCATGATCTCGGCTCTTGTTAGCAAACAAATGAACTCGATCGAACAATAAATCGCAAATGTGGAAGTAACGTGTTATGATATCTTGAATGGAGGAAGTCGTTTATTTTAAGAATTTTTAAGGACTCTCCAAGAAAAATGCATAATTACACTACCTCGAACATGATCGATTTCGAAATCGAGATCATCATGATACTTAGACTGTAATACAAATGGAAAACATATAGTTTGCTAAACTTTCTTCCTTTTCGTAAAACACAGTTGATTTATGATTGTACGAGTGCGTAATTTTTTTACAAGGATTTTGCAGGTACAATTTGTTTGCGAACGGAAGTAATTAGAACAGAATTGTGGAGAGTATTTTTAGATCAGTAGGGACCATACGTTAACAATATTAAATGCGCTTACATCTATTTTTACACGTCTAGGAATTTATTGGCTTTTAAAAGAGTGACTTGCTTAGGTTGCTTAGCAAGTTCTTATTTTCAAAGTTTATTAGTCTAAAACTAGAGACGTTATTTTTCTTTTAAGTATTCTTTCGAGAAGAGTTAATGACAAACATTATGTCCGAACGAGTTAATCATGCATAGATGATAAAAGAAAATCGTTATATAGTTATCGTCAAATTAAAAAAATATAAGAGGCTGAATAATTCTACATAAGTTGATCATAGCATTAAATTATAGCAATACTATACATATCTCAGTGCCGAGTAGAAGATCGTAAAAGCTATAATTATTAAAGAAAAAGTATTATTTAGCTGTATTCTTTTACAAAAAATCGTCACGAAGCTATAAGTGTTGTTAAATTTTTATCACGAAATTAAACTTGTCACAGCACGTTGCTAATTATCTACGTACACGCACTTACAAAAAAAAAGAATACAGCTAGAGGTGAACAATTTACGCCAAATTAGAAGTATTATATCGCTAACGATCGTTCAGACATTGTACGACTTGTACATTGTTATATAAATCTCCAGATTTTAGATAATAAAGGAAAAATGGTAATCAACCATGCCTTTATTCTACGTCTACGTCTTTCAATGTTATCTTCTTCGTTTCATGGCACGTAAATGATCTGTATGTACCTATTAGTACCTAAATGAACTAGCACTAAACAAAATATCTTCGATGTAATCACTCCACTTTTTTTAATAAAGTATTACTATAATGTTGTATGCGAACTCAAAAATTATATCGAGTTCATCAGAAGGAATTATCAATCTTACAACTTATAAATAATGACGAATGTACACATCTGTTGATCTTCAAAAATTGTTAATGAAGAATTAAAATGAAAATGTAATCACAAATGTTAAAAATAAAAGTTTCAATGACAAGAATATGTATAAGTCTAAATTATTGGGAATAATCTAATATCATTTTTTAGAAGTAGCTAACGAAGACGACTGTAAACAAAGGTGATGTATGCTAATATAGAAATATTTCGCTTACTATTCATTGTCGGGTTCAATTAATAAAGTTCAGTGAAAATTTCGTAAAGATCACATTATATTTATAAACACATTTTATTTGTTCGTATGTATATCGTTAATAAATGGTGATATAATAATGACAATGAAATGCATAGCGCCGAGCATAAAACGAGCAGTCATATTATAATTATTATTAATATTCTTCTTATAATAATCTTACTGTACTGGATGTGTGCCTACCTACTGTGCTTGCAACGTTTCGTGGTCATGTCCAAGTGTCCTTATTATTTCTCTCTTCCTCTCTATCTCTTTCTCTCTTCCTCCATCATCTCATTCTCCATTTCCATTCGCGTCACTAATCATTTTCATTATTTATTACTTTTACCTGTACTCGTAATAATCTATAATTCATTAATTAATTAATAATAATAATAATGTAACCACGGATGTAAACGTATGCGTTGTCCTAAGGTATAAACAGCTTCCACACACTAATTTTTTTACTTATCTGTTTTTCTCCTTTTATTCTTTATGTAATCGTAATCGTCGGTTAATTATAGTAAGCTACTTAAATATTAATTATATTAATTTTGTGTCTTCTGGAATTATTTTTCCGGCCGATGCTTTTTTGTTAAAGACGGCCTCGTACAAAAGAAACATTCAATTCCCGTTCGATATAACATTGTACATCAAAATTTCTGTACGTGTATGCAATGTTTGTTGCGTGTAACGTGTATCTCGTGTACGTATGCGTGTAACTGTGTATGATTGTGTTTCTTTCTCCATTTCGATGCGTGAAAGACACTTTTTCGTATTTTTGTTTTTTTTTCATGCTTTTACTTCGTTATGTAAAATTTTTCTCACACATCCGAAGAAAAACGTCATTTAATAAAGTTGAACTAACACACGGGGCAGCACAGCGTTTCGTTCGTTTTTCTTTTTCTTTTATCTGCTATTCTCTCTCGAGGCGCCGAAAGGAAATCCGGAGAGAAGATGATCGACGCGTTGTTCGTCGACGTTTCCAGGTTTCCTTTCGTAATTCCTGTTTTCTATTCGTTAGAATTTCACTTCGTTTATCTCGACGAAAGAAAAAGAAGAAACAAGGACGACACGGCGCCAACGTCCATCCCCGACGAGCGCCGTTCGCTCGGATCGCATCCGCGTGTATACAATACAAATATATCCCTAATAATATACAAATCATCGTAAATATCATTTATCGTCAATCCGTAATCGCAGATGATTCTTCGTTCGTCGATATCGACATTGTCAATGGATTATAAAAAGTTGTCGACCGATTCGAATCGGTCAAAGGGTGAATCGTACAAAGAAATCCAAAAATAGTAGTCTACAAAGTTCACGATACACCACGGATTAAAAACACCACTCATCTTCCTGATACGCTCGAATATTCAATATCCAGCTAATCTATTTTCTCCGTGAAAAACGATTAATCAAGAATCGCTCGAGTACTTGACCGCATCAGAAGAGAGTGTTGTATGGCGATTCGATTAGAATCTGATTGTAAATGGGGAATGAAAAATTGCATTTCTAGAAGTACAAGCGTAACTAAATAGCACGATCAAACGAAGATCACGATGTGATATACGGGCACGTTGCTGGGAACGCTAGGTACTTAACTCATTTTGCACAGTAAGAGCCAATGGTGAAAAGAAGCGACCGCAAGACGCCATTCTCCCTGAATCAGTGTCAGGGGCGTTCTCGTATCATCGTGTACACATCGCAACCATAAGTGACCTCTCGGTTCTACGCGAATTTAAAAACTGGCTCTTCGCGTCACGTTTTATTCGCACGATGGACGTACGATGCGTTTCGGTTTGGCCACTGGTTCGATCGGAGAAGATTTCTCAGACACCTGTATGCGTCAGGTTATTGCATTCGATATATTGCAAACCTACGATAAATCTAATGACTTATGAGATAGCCCCGTTTCGTTACTATTTAATTATTCTTATTTCCCTTTGATCTATCCGACGTCTTCCTTATCGTATTAATGTTTCGCGGGGAGAAAAAGGGCCCTGGGTCGGATTGCGATAATAGAAGTTTGTAATATCTCGATTCGATCCGGGTGTGCTGGGATATCGTCGATGATAAATGGCGTAACGTGTTACGAACGTATATAAACGAAGTATTTAACATTATGAGTCTATTAATATCTATACGTATAAGTAGAGAGCTCTAAACCTGTAACCCCCTCCCCCGTTTACCATCATTTTTCTTGCACTCGAATCTTTCTCTTTCGCGCACACGTCGACCCTTATTTTTGATGCTCTCGACACCCCTTTCTCTCACGCAACATTCACGCAACATTCATGCAAACGCATTCGCATAAGCACGCACACGATCTTACACCTGTCCCTTCTCTCCCCCATTTCAACCTCTTCTATGTTCGTCTCTCTCACCAGATCACACCCTCGATTTTCTTCAGTTTTATATCTTCTCTTCCCCTCTTTTTTTAACGGCTTTACTTTTTGCTTCGTGTCCTCTCTACACAGCTTATTTCCCTTCCTTCTCCTTTTCTTTGTTCTCATCGACCTCCTTGTCTTTCTCTAACTCTTTCTCCTCCTTGTCCGCCTTCTCCTTGTCGCCCTCTTTTTCCTCTTTCGACTCCTTCGATTCCTTCGCGTCCTCCTTGCCCTCCTTCTCCTCCGGCTTCTCCGGCTTCGGCAGATGCGTGTTCATTTCAAGTGTAGAGCAGATCTCGTCCCAATCCGGGAAGCATCGCTCCTTCATACGCGAGCAGTGTCCAACCAGATTCGGACAGTTTTCCTGCATGTAGTCCCGAAGGCTGAACTGCGTGTCCTTGTCGATGTACAGGATCTGAGCTAGGTGCGCGAACGACACAACGTCCAACTGTTTTACAAATGGGAATAAAAATCGTTAATGCTCGCACGATTTCTGATAAGTTAAAACATTTACGAATCGTAGTATAGATTTTAACATCTGTATCGATCTGTAAGTGAATATGTGATATATAAAACTAACCGCAGTCGGTTCATCTCCGAAGAAGAAGGGCTTGTCGGCAAGCACGTCAGACAGAACTTTGAGATCCGCGCAACCGAACTGGTACGCCTCTTCTGGCGTATGCACACCCATTCCTTGTGCCTTCACTTTCTTTGCACCCTGAAACAAATATTATACACATTACAATCTACATAACATAACTATACATTTTTTGCTTTATACTTCAACAACAGCATTTTATATAATGATAGAGAAGTAATGTTAAGTAGTTTTCAGTAAAAGACTATAACGAGAGGAAATCAAAACTCACCTTGCGGCCGAACGTGAGCTTGAAGAAGAAGTTAAGGATACCGTTGGGGACGCGTGTGCCGAGCACGTGCTGCAGATTCACCTTGTAACCCTTCAGAACCTGATCCAAATTCTTGGTACGCCAGAACGTGACCACCCAAACGAGGTGGTTCTCGATCATCGATATCATTGCGTGGGAAACGCTTCGTTGCTCGGACGTGAGGCTCACGTCAAGGTCCTTACCGAATTTCTGGCACAGTTCGCGCAGGATGATCGTGCTGTCCGCGATCTCCTCGCCGTTCAATTCGACAAACGGCAACGCACCTTTCTTCGAGCGGAATTTCATCTTATGATCCACATTCTGTAATGGAGCAAACGAAACAAAGTATAAGCATCTTGAACTATGTTCTTATTAACAGATATAAATTGTAATTTCGTTCTAAAGTTAATTCGAAGAAGAGTAAGTTTTGCATTTACATTTCGTTTACGCCAATGCAAAAGCTGTTTCGCTCAGTCTGGACGACTGTTCACAATGTTCGAAAGCGTACACACGCGCGTGGGATCGGAAGCCCTTACGATACAAATGCTGGATTCGCTGGGGGAAAAGGAAGAAAAAAGTAAAGGAGCACCAAGGGGCTTCGATGGCGTCACGGATGAGGCGCCCGCTTCTTGCGCAGTTGGTTGACTCGATAAAACAAGAAACGCGAAAACAGTGAAAGACATATAAAAAGTCTTCGAGTCAGCCAAGATTGATTAACGTAAAAACACAAACTTGTTCTAATTACCATGTAAAGATATATATTGGAGGTCTCATATTAGACGGTAGCTTAACAAAGTGTGAACGCGTGCATCGAACGTATAAAGTACGAACAGATGCACCTGCATCGCATGCTCTATTTATACGCATCGGTGCCACACACGGAGTACATCATAAGTCAATAAGATATCCGGTGTCCTTTGCAGGTGGATCATGTTGCAAAGTAGTATTGATAACGCATACACGGCTGCCAAGATTTCTATACGTGCAGCGTGTCGAAACGTCGAATGATTCTGGCGAAGTTTGAACAGTTTCGCGAAGAGTCCATTGTAAGCGGAACGTGAAATCGTATGAGCTCGTCGCGAATTATTCGATTACGATTGGTAACAATGGATGTCGGTAGGAGGTGAAAATTAATATGGTCCACTTTCTTGGAATACAATGACTTCATAATTTAAAAAAAAAAAAAAAAAAACACGCTATCAATGAGAATGTAACATCTGTATCGGCGAGATTTCACCTGTGCATGCAGGAAACTTTCTAGCTGGCCATCTGTTAGCGCATTTTATTATAAACGAACAGCGACCTAGAATAATCCTGTGAAATCTCTCGATTTGTTCCATTCTTTTAAATAAGATTGGTACAAAATGACAAGCGATACAATGATTCGCACGCTTTATTAGAAACTCTTCACAGTATAATCTCGTGATAAAACTCGGTGTTATATTAAGTATAATATCTAACATCTAGGAGTTTATGCTTTTAGCAAGATTACACCTAATGTATTAAAATATACAAAACATCAAATGTGAGTAGGATATCGCAATAATTAAATGATAAAATAAATTATTTCTTAATGACATTTTATAAATGTTTCATTTTATATAAGAATCTATTGATATCTCGTGGTTCCAATCAAATTGGTCAATTAATCAAGGAACACGTGGAAAGTAGATTATTCATACGCAGGAGGACAGAACCTTTCAAGTATATCACAATTTAGATAAAAGCCGACGCTGTAACAAGAGCCTTGCACTTCGGTCTATGCTCTCTCCTAGCCAAGATTACTACTTTTAATATGAAATCCTCTGATTCCGTATTCCCGCGAGGACTTAACAAAGAAAATCGCTCATTTCAGAAGATGTTCGTCGTTTTGATTGCGGATTGACAAATGGAATAAGGTCGCGGGTGTTCGCGTTCTATAGAAATCACCTGAATTAACTGTACAATAACGCGCGAAGAGACCGGAGCATCAAGTCCGGTCCCACGAAAAGGGGAACAACGTCGCGATATATACGTGGGAAATACCTCTTCGGAAAGAGCTCATCATCGTCGGCAATCAGCGGGTGCATGCGGCTGTGCCGTCATCGGAAATAAACGAAAGTAAGTCGGATAACAAGACCTACGGTACAGAGAAACGTTCTTTTAAGACGATAAGTACACCGTATATTTCATGCATTCGTAGAAAATACAGAAAATCCGCTCAGCATTCAAGAACATGTATAACATCAAATAATGATATTAGCGTTTTTGAAGATCAAAAGAAATTCCTATTTAGATTGCATTTTCTAAATTGACATTACGAATGTTTTATTTTTTATACAAATCTACAGTCTAATGGTATCTCGTCTATTTTCGATTATGCAAAGAAATGTGATGTTTAACAATTTGCTGTGTACGTTCAAGAAAGTTCAATCAACGAGTGATTTACAAAATTGTACATCGATGTGCTACCTCAAGTAAATATTTGTTGATAATTGAACGATGACTCGTCAAATGAATAGTGTCAAAGAAAGTCGAATCAATGGAATTACTGTCGATGAAACGATTTCAAGGTAAACTCTCCTATACGAGCCAATTGTGCCCAATCTAAGACGAAGTTATCGTTAATGTACGATATAGCCAAAGACTTCAATCACTGTATCAGAGTGAGTGACGGTAGAGACGATGAAAACGACGTTCATCGAGATCAACGGAGGAAGTGCGTTGGTTTTTACATTGCGACGGTGATGAGCAGTGAGGGTAAGTGACAAGAGCGAGAGTGAAATCATTCTTTAAACGTGTTTACCCTCTAGTTTCAAAGACGGTGAATCACGGATTCTCATCTCGTTATTTAATCGCGTCATTTTCGTACTTTCGAGCACATCGTGTCTACTTGAACTCTGATCATCTTATCATTTTCGATTTCCGATTATTTTCTCGAATACATAAAACCTGGACAATCTGGTAAATAAAGTTAAACGATGCGATAAAGGAGTCGGTTAAATAAAGAGAAGGGACATAAATCGTTCTGAGTTTACGAAAGAAAGTGAAAATACCGCGTGCACAAAAATTCCCCGTTTTTACCAGAATATTTATTGCACGTGTACGAAGAGAAACGCAAAAAAGTAAGCGAGGAAGGGAAAGACAAACAATCGACGGGGAGAGTAAACCGTGGAAAGTGAGAGGGGCTTAAACTGGAGGGCCCAAAAAAAGAAACGACGAAACGCACGTGTGCGACGGTGACGGTGAGCTGGAAAGCTAAGGGGATACGGAGGAAGATATACCCTGTCCGCTGGAATATTATTGGAAACGGACATTCAACGCTGGACATTGAACTCCGGCCGGTGCGTTTGAAACAAACGTTCTGTGTCCACCGTCCAAGGGAAAAAGAATAAATCGGCAAACAGCAGCGGTCGAAGCCGTATCCGAACAACGGGGCGACGACTTGATCAGAAAGCGAGAAAATCCGATATGCATACGCTGATACTCGTACATGACTTTGACACTTCGGTGTAACAGTCAACGAAGCATTGCTCACTTTTGTTACTAGATCATAGATTTTTATGCAAAATAGAGTGATTAGAGAACGAAATTTAGATACGCTTTGCTTTCACTCATTAAATATATCATGCACTTTGCTTCTAATATTTTCCATGTTCTCCCACAATTATATTTCTTATAAACGCAAATGAACCTACAGTCTATTTATCAAAAATAGCCTCTGATACGTTGTTGCGATATCAATTCTGCAAATTAGTGATTATGAAATCTGCATGCTAAACGAGGTAGGAATATGTATACTAAGTGGGGTGAAGATTCTTGCGTTAAGCGAGCCTCGAAGGATTTAAATCGTAGACGTTGGTGTAAAATCGATGGACACGGTCGGTGGTGATTAATTCGCGGGCCCACGGCCTCGGAGACGGCGGTCGATGCGCAGCGACCGGCTCAATGATCGTTAAAAACGTCCGCGGTGCACTGAAAAACGCATAATGACCACGGAAGGATAGAAAGAGGGCGAGAACCGCCACAGCGGTGGAATATCGCGCGGAGAAGCGTGTATCAATTTCGAGAGATGAAAAGTCGAGCAGAGAAGGGAAGCTAGCGTGGATGTACATACGTATGTATGTATGCAGGCAGTAGGTGGAGTAGAAATTACCGCGGGGCAGCTGCCCTCCGTTTTTTCGCGGTTCCAGTTCCGAGTCTGGATAAGCGTTACGTTGGTACGCGCATGCTCCTCCTGTGTGCACGTTTGCGTGCATATCGAGGGGAGCAACGGGTTCGAGGGGGGGTAAAATGGGTGTCGGTACCGAGATCGAAGCAAAGCGATTTTCTTCAGACATGGAATCTACCTATATCTAAGTAAGAAGAAATTCAATTAAACAATGCCATTTATCATATTAAATGTAGGACTAATGTAGACTGTTGTCACTGAATAGTGTATGATCGATCGATGGCAAGCGTTATGAATAAATTGTATGAAAGGATAAGGGAAGCAAGAGATAGACTTCGATCGAGGAAGGGAATGAATTTAGGAAGGTACCCAACCCGAGGGAAAACACTGGGAAAATTAAAACAGCGACGTGGAATACGAGCACACTGGAGATGCAAAGTGATAGGGAAGATAGGTGTGTATCTACGCAATAGGAGAAATAAGAGATCGAAAGGGAGAAAAAGAGGTGGCGAGGAGGAACGAGAATGTAAAAGAGAAGCCAGAGAGGGAATCAGGGAGTGGTACAACACGGTGAACCATCGCATCGCGGAGAGGGAATGCGCGTGGGGTTCGCGAGAGAGAGGACGAAAAAGGAGGAAGAGCGGGAATAAGACAAAGTGGAGTAACAAGGGAGGGGAATGGATGAAGGAGAAGGATGAACGAAGGGTGGATAGGTGGGTGGAAGGGAGAGAAGAAGCAAGCCGAAGCCGGAGGACGATGAACTCTGTCGGGTAGGCAGCTTCCGTCGCCTGGCAACGTCCTCCTCCCTTTTCCTCCTCCACCTCCTCCTCACCCTGAGGCACCAGGCCGTTATGCCGTGGTATCGTACGTAGCCAGCCCCCGTCACGGACGTGGTAGTCATGTCATCGTCTTCGTCGGTGACGATCATGGTAGTCGTTGCCGTATTTTCGTGTGGTAGTCGTGCGCTCCCGCGTATTGATCGTACGCGGGATGCTGGTTGCTGGCTGCTCCAGCGCCAACTAACTACACCAAGGTCCGATCCCTCTCTCACTCTCTCTTTCTCTTTTAGCTTCCTGCTCGACTTACTCGGTCTCGCTACCGTAATTGGTTCAAGAAACGAAAGTTGGATTGTTTCCCGAGTAATTTGTAATAGCGCACGAGAAATTAGTTCAAATTTTGCATAACGCACTCCGGACAGTCTTTAACCATGCATTTCACATGCGCCACATGTGCGCGAAACATGGCATCGAACCAACGACCCGACCACCGTGAACTTCTCTCCCCGTGAAACGTCGAACGGCTAATTATATCACGATATGTCCTAAAATAACTGATCTCAATCATCGGCATGCTGTGTATCCATCGTAATCTAAACTAACACTGGAACAGCTGATTAAACTAAAGGAAGCTGCTTCCGTGGTATTCAGAAAAATTCACATTCCAACCGACTTTATAAAAAAAATAATTCATCAATTTCTATGATGATGTTGAATAATGCACGAGTTGCAAATTTTTATGAAACACACAGCTCGCTGTTGGATAAATGCTGAAGAAAGGCAAGCACACAAAAATTATGTGCATTTGCAACACCTGAATGCAGGGAATTGTAGAGAAAATATCGGCATCGTGTGCATCAATGGCATTTCGGCTGATGGAAATATGCCGGCGAGGAGATGAATGATTTGCAGCACGTGAAAATAGTTTCACTAGACAAGGCTAGCCAGTGTGTCGGTCGCTGCCAAGGAAGAGCCGATCGGCCGAAAACGAAAGCAAGCGTGGGCTGCGACTGCCAAGTCCAACGAACCTACTGCTGTCACTTGCCAATACCGGTGTTCGTACACAACGTTGTCTTCAACATGCAGTTTGCTTAATCCCAGAGCTTTACATTCACTAACCGTGTACAATGCATGTAAACGACTTACTTCACTTAACACTTGTAAGCGTACATTGATTCTCACAGCTATAAAAGCAATTTTCACTGGAAATATCAAACCGATATGTATTCGTTTATTAATTAATAATAATCTTGGATAGGAATTCGAGATTGTAGATAGCTGAAACTATGAACGCAGCTTAATACCGAAACCAGTAAATTTAGCCTTAACCATGAAATTGGCCCGAAAATTGTCGCCGGTATTTATGGGACCGCTGATCGTTCAACGGCCACGATGATTCAGGCGACACTCTTGAATGAAATCCCCTTCAACCCCCGAGAGTCGGTTTCGAGGTTGCGCAACTTAGGGGAACATTGAGGACAATTCTAATCGGGCGCGGAACGTCCATTCGAAATTATTATTTGATGCAAAGGGATGAGTCACGTACATGACTCACGGGGGAGTAAAAGCTGCACGGTGTGTAATTCATGCATGAGCACCGTTCGAACTAAGTTCACAGAATGTCTTAGAATAATTTATAACCACTACTATGGTTACTTGAACAATGTGGTAACAATGGGAAATGATATATTATCATATCTTGTCAAAGATTGCTGATTTTCTAATGAATGACTTCAATATTTCTTATACACACTAATTACTCTAGACTGTAGATTTGATTTATAGAAAAATAAAAACGCTGCATGTGACATATAAAAATATCAAACGTGAACATAATGAAAGAACAAGTGTCTCTCTGAAATGCATTTTTATAATGACAAAAATTCGCGGTCTACTAATTACGCACTTGAGCCCAATTACAATTCGAATGGTACAACGAACAGTTTCAGAATGCTATAAAAATGTTGCACGGTACTTTAGGTCGTACGCATATAACTTGTTTTACTGCTTCTGCATTGTAACTTGCTCAACCATTTACGAGTAAGTTTTCAGAAAGGAGAAAACGCGAAATTGCCAAGCGTATCTGATGATCTTGCCCATCGACTTTCGCGAGGAATACGAAGCGGAAAGGGTGTATTTTTTGCGTATCGCGCGTACAATGAACAATTTGTTGCGTAAAATGGCCGTAACCCGGTCACTTTGATGCGCTTCGACCTTCCGGAGACCGCCCCTATAATATACCAACACCACACTCCACCGTTTAATAGAGAGAGGACCGAAAGTGATCTCCGTTCTCGTGTTTAACCCGTGGACACCAGGCCTGGTCGTCTATCTAACCGTTAACAAATGACCCCATCGCTCGATTACATCCACGGCTAGGGAAGGGAAGGCGAACCAGGGGAGGGGAAGAAAGAGAGGCATCGAAAGAGTAACAGAGACTTTCTGTACGTGACAGAATCGTGTACTCCATAAATATTCTTAATGGGCGCCCCGTCGCGATGCTCAGAAGCTGTAAAACGAGTGGTCCTTTATTCCGTATGTGGTTCTTCACCGACGATTAACTCCGCGGTATTAGCAGGCTGAAAACGATACAAGAAGAAGCTTGTCGACGCTATCTGCTATACGACTATCCGTTTCAATAAAAATACTTTAATCCCATCGCCAAGATTTCGCCGATTAATTCCATTTAGAATTATTCCAACATCCAATCTGCATTTATTAAGCGTGTAATGCTCGTTGTGAATTAGAATTTATAAAAGATTCTGAACGAAAGCCTCCAAGTCGCATACGTGCCAATTATTAATTCCGACAGGACGGCAGAAGGAAATCCCATGTAATATGTGACTCGATGTGGGATGCAACGGGCTCCGCATAACTTACGACGAATCTGAAAAGCTTATGAACATAAATTACTCGAAGGAAGATTACGCTCACTGCGACGCTTAATCTTTTGTTCTCATTGACTGTCTGTCCCCCCTGCCAAGAAATTCCGACCTACAATCATACGGTTTTAACCGAGATGGTTCTGCTCGTGAAACTTTATACTATTCTCTACGCACTTCTCTATTTCAGCGATGACATCGAAATCTATTTCTTTTATTGTACGATTAAGCTTTTCGTTTCTCTTTATATTTCACTCTCTACGTATTAAGATATTCATTTATGGAACACGCTGATGGATTACAAATTGTATAATGATTGAGTTGTCGCGTGTTCAAGTTACACGCGATAAAATGCATTCTTAAATACGTTTGGGTGGATGTAACATACCGTAGAAGGTGGAAGTTAGTATTTAAGATTGCAAGAGCGGCGGCGTGGTGAATGCTAATTACAACTCTGCCATTCAGGCAACCTTTTTAAAGGATTCTCGTAATTTCCTACTTCCACCGGTCAAAGCTGTTTATCGTTCGTTAAGTAGGCGTTTTGGCATGAACGCGGATGAGGATCTTCATTATGCCGCGTATTCGCATTCATCATAATTACCGCTGCAATCTTCCGTCGGCAATAGTATCCTTTTAATCCTCTTAATTATTTGAACTAAGGTCAATGTGGGTCAAGTAAAAAATTGTACGGGGCTCGAATGATACCATTTTACAAATCTGGATTTATGAATGCAGTCAGAGATTTAATTCCATTATGTCGGTTAATCGTCGTAATTCGTTATGTTACTGCATGAATAAAATGATTTATACTGCTGCAATTAACCGCGATTAAGGTGAATGCAATTTGTATGTGAACGTAAATAACTAGAGCAAAAAAATTAGTCAGCATTGATGGCAAATTTACGTGAACCTTACTGTATCAATAAATTTTATCAGTTTAAAGCTACTAAATTAAACTAAGTGTGTAATCAGTCTCAAATGTTTAAAATATGTGTCACCATTCTAATAAATAAGTAACACGTCCAAAGAAGTGTTTTACGCGTTGGCAAACTGACGTGAGTCAGTGCACGTATACGCAACAGATAGAACGCGTGGAAACGATAAAAAAATCCAGTCGGCCAGGAGACACCGGTCGTGAAGCGGAGACCGAGTGTGGAACTCGGTGGAGAGGTCGGTGGCCGGCCTACCTCAACGATCGACACTCGACGCCGCACATGTCGGCCACCGGTTCAACACGTGCGTGTCCAGATAGTTCACCTTGTTCACCGCGTTTCCGCGTCAACGTTTTCCCGGCGACGTTTCACGGGCTACCGCTTCCTAGACATAGTCTCAAACGGTGTTGCACAAATACTTAGTTCCTCAAGTTTAAATTTCCTGATCGAAAATCATTCATTATGTTATGTATAGAAATGAAAATGAAATAGCTTAGTGCACAACGACTCTACAATTTAATTGAATTGTATTAATAAATTTATTTGCCCGATTTGAATATTATGCAATTTTATACTTGAAATTTCATTATGAAAGTAATAATAAAGTAAAACATCAAAATAATAATAATAATATAAGAAACATGGAAAAGTAGAAAAGTTGAGGTTGAGATCAGTCAGGAAAGTAAAGAGAGAATAAGGAATAACGCAGTTTTCTCCTAATAGTTCCAACCCCCTTGTGGAAAATATCCACCTTGGAGCTGAACTCATTACTCGTTCTGCACGCTCTTATGATAGGGTTTTGATTCCCATACTTGCAGGAAATACGAGAGAAACGTAATGAAAACAGTGAAATATTGACTATTTATAATAGTTCTAGCATAATCAATAAATTGCGGATTTTATGTATTTCTAGCAAATTGAAATATGTAAAGGACGTTACATCATATATATAGACAAAAACGGTATTCCATGACGAAGTAACTTTTCACTATTGACATAGTTAATTCAATGACAAACACTTCAAATCTATCTAACAAAGAAGACTCCTACTCATCTTGATCTGTTCCTACCTACTCATCCTATTCCAAGTATTTCCAAGTATTAAACTCTATAGGTTTTATTTTGCATAAAGTACCCAAATAATAAGCCTGGGAATATATAAAACTAATAAATGATTGCACCAAGAATAGGAACTGCTACGTTTAAAGGAAACATTTCATACGCATCAACATAATAAATTATGTATGAATAATTTTACGAGCATTTGTTCCTGGACGTAGATACGTATAAATTATCTAAACTCAATTATAATCGAACGCTATTTTAAACGGCGGAAAGAAAATTCCAGCCAATCGAACAGATAAGAATACTCCTCGTTTTCCCATCGCACACGGAATTATCTGAAAGTAACCGCTTTTATGGTCACGTCCCGATAGATCCGCGTCGCGTCTCGTCTATCGAACAATGAACTTCCTTCATTGCCGCGTGAGACATCTTATGAAATGTTCGAAGATAATTCTCCCTTGATATCCGGACAATGGAAGAGACTCGAAGGAACCGACTTCTCTCAATGCAATTACGGCATCGCGTATTCTTGATAAGAGCCACCGTAAAACTCATAGGAGACGCTAAATATTCTTCTCATTTTTACAACAGAAGTGATTTATGATTATACTCTTGATTTTATACATGAGAAACCTTGCATTCGATTCATGAAAATGTGCAAAATACAAAAATTCAAAATCTATTTATAACAGAATTATGAAATCTGACACAATTTACGAAACGATGAAGGGATAACAAATGCGATGAACATAAAATTCTCAATGTTTCGCAACAATTTCCATAAGTCCAGTTCGAATCATTTCTCCGGCATATCGCCGGCACACGTTGCACGCGATCGAACCGCTGACCCGTTTCTAGATAAGACTCGAATATAATTTTACACACAGTGGTGAAACGTATACACAGTGGCGGGACGTGGCTAAGGAAAAGCGAAGTGAAAAGGAGGAGGATCAAAGAGAAAAGCGAAGATTAATGCACGCGAATCTGTATGGCTACATTACGCTGCTTGCTGTTACTATCCAACTCTTCTTCGTCTTCTCTACACTGTTTGAAACGGTGCAATGAACCCACGCGACGAAACGAATTTCTCGCGGTCGAGAAATGTTCCAGAGAGAAGAGAGCAAGGGAGAGCCAGTTTGTCCGCGTGGAGTCTTTCGAGCGTTCCAACGCGATAAGATAAGCAGTAATGAGGTTCAATTGGAAGATTAATTAATTAAGACCCGCGGCAAAGAGGATAAATTGGGTACATTGCGGTGGTATGTCGGCATGATGCTCGTGTATTTGTACAGCGAGCCTGACCACCATAAGACTTAGCTGTAACTGGAAAGGAATGAGGGAACAAAGTTTGAAAATAAAAAGTCCATTTTACGATTATACCGATTTGATTAGGTCGACGCATATGAAATCCCTCTATCAGATACATTTCTTGTAAAACATGTATCTCATTCAACTAGTTATACTAATTACATTAAAATATTTCTAAATGATTAAATAATTTCATCATTCTAAATGTATTGATCAGTGATGAGTGAATGTTTCAAGTATTAGGTATATTAGTTAACATAATCATCTGGTTCATACATTATGTCATCTGCAATTTGGTTTAGAAGAATCGAAACTTTATTTTATATGAGTAAATTCTACGAATGGATATTCCACTGTTTATTACGAGGAAACAAATACTTTATCGATGCCAGTGTATGCAAATTGAATGGGGTCATGTCAAGAATCCTAAGAGAAGAAATGTCGAGGAACAAATAGAAAACTGTGTGTGTCTACATGGAAGTGGGCTAAAAATATTGTACGTAGGAGAAAACGGGAAAGAATTACGGGCGACGAAGAATTTATGCAGCAGATGCGGAGGTCGGTATTAATAATGGAGAATGATTAAGAAAGAAATATCCACGAGGGGCCCCAGTGATACATCGCGTGGAAACCTGTGGGCCCCGTGCATATGCTCGCATCATTGTAATCCAATTAAAGGGTAATTTAATTATGGGCGGGGTCCGATTATAGCAGCCGCTGTGTATAACGGTACCGTTCAATTTCCCTCGCCGCTCCGAGTTATGTAATTCCATTAAAGTTAATTTACGCATCGGCATCGCGATCTATGATACGGATGGATGCGTCGGCCTAGGTTAGAAGTCGATCAAAGAATTTCTGAACGAGATTCAACGTACGTTAATGATCACTCCCGATCGGAGTCGGGTTTTCAAGAGGTGAAGAACCTCGTATAAATAGCGTATCGATCGCGATAAGGAGGAAGCGCAGGGAAAAATAGCGCAACGAAAACAATAATAACGTCTTCGATCAAAGATAAAATTACATTGACCAGACGGGGTAACAATGGGCTATCCTGTCAGGCATTTCAATTACCATGAGCTCCTCCTTCCTCAATGTGAACAGGTATACTATTATATGTTTTTATTTTTCAGTCCGCTCCTATAATTTAGCTCGTGGTTCTTAATAAATTTTCAAACGTCTCAGAAATTATATGGTGCAAGTAGAATTTAAGAAGTCATCGTACGTTTCATTGATTGAAGGTGAGCGGTACGGAGAACGGTGAGGACGGATGCTCGAGATCCGTCGGATGCTATTCACGCGATTCCGGTGTGGCGAGGGTGTCAAAGGTTAAATGACCCTGCATTCCCGAAACGAGCGTCATCACGAATGGAACCATCTTAAATTATCCGATAATGTGGGATCGTCGCGTAGAAAGGAAAAAAGAATGGAAGAGAGGGGAACGGATGGGTTTTCGAGCACGTCGATTGGTCGGTCCCTAATCAACGTCTTCTTCTGGAATAAAATGACGACTTATGCTCTTCTTACTTCTCTTTAACCTCGCTTATTATCCTCTTTCTTAACTGTTACAGGATGTTCCATTAGTCTCAGATCAGACATACTTAAATAGAATATTACTGAATTAAATCTGATATTAGAAATGATGAGTTTCATTAATTAATTAATTAACATAATCAATAAAGTCCTCGTACAAATTATATATTTTAATACTCGAAGGCAAAAGACGTCGAAAGACGTGAGCGCTTATTTTTTTACTTTCCACGTCAATAAGCTATCATGTCCATGTGTTTGTTCAGTTCTTATACAAGAGATACGCGCAATCAGCAAGTTGACAGTTTGCCGGAGCTATTTTAAGAAGCTACTACCCCCGCATTCGTTCCAGCGACTTTATTTCTGCCGCGATATAATCAGGATGCAACGCCCGGACTCCATCCACGTCAGTCTATCGTTTTCCATCCTCCTCATAACGACTAGGGGGCTTTATTTATTCGCAGGATATTTAAATGAAATTGAGACGAAATAACTATGAAATGCGTGAAATGGGAATATAAGTAAGACATGCTGTCATATTTCACGTTACATTTCTGTAAGCTACTATCTTCTTAGTGATTTAATAATAACAACATATATGAGTGCACACAGCATAGGATGCCAATAAAAAATTCTGTACACTGATGATAACATTACAACATTTACAAATCCTGTTCATGTACTCGAAACATATAATCTACATGAACACTTAATCAGAGACAATTCTACCAGGAAAACCAGCGAAGGACGAATTGATGAAAATAAATCAATAGCTACCATAGCCACATCAAACATGTACGAGGTTTCATGGGAAATGTAATAAAAAAAGAACGTGAAGAAAATGGAAGAAATTATGGTTTAAGAATGTATAGGCTATACATATACTTAAACAATGCTGGCATGTTGAAT
>NW_017157935.1:890391-974485 GCF_001652005.2 Ceratina calcarata
CTATTAAAAAGCTAAAATTATAGTGATTTCAAATTTTTCATAGGTAATAGTATCACCTACATCAATAAAATGCCAAATAATCATACCTAACTCATTAAATATCGAAATTAGAAGAAAAATGCACTATTTTTAATTATAGGAAGTGCGTTTTTCTAAGGTACATAAACTTTTGGTATTGACTAAATAGCCTATACATCCTTAAGAAAGAAGGGTCGATAAGTATCGATCGTTTTAAAAATAAAAATAGGCTGTACACTTGGAACGATCGACCGGTTATTATTGACGTTTCTGTAACTGTATTTCAATGACAATGACTGCAGAATGTTCCTCAAAATACACTTTGTACTTATGTTACATACAATGTCGATTAAGAAGAATTATATTCAATATTCTCTTACTGCTGTAATTTTAAGTATATTTAATTGTATCTGCTCGTTCATTTAACTTGTCCCGCTATATCGGATTCCATGCACTGCGGCACTGTTTCGCTATTGATTTAAATGACCGATGAGTCAGCCTGGTTCTCAGGTACAACGATTATGAGATGCTACAGGTCAATGTCGTGCGTGAATAAACAAATACATTTAATATGATTACATTTGTTCGTTCATCTAATTTGTCCCACTGCGTCGGATATGATACACTGTTTTGCCATTGATTTAAATGACCAGTGAGTCAGCCTGTCCCTCAGGTACGACAATTGTGACATGCTACAATTCAATGTTGTGTATATTTTAACTACATAGCAACAAGTCCATACTTCATTCACTAAAAAATCGAAAGATCGATCTCTGGGTTTGAGTAATGATGTAAACACAATGTGAGATGGTTTTAATAACAGAAGAACCTCTCGGTAAGCCTACTAAATCGCAATTACACGAACCATTACCTAGATCCCTGAATACAGTCATCGAAAAGCGCGAATGAAATTTTATCGAGCGATAAATTTCAATTACTGTCGACCGAGATCGCGTCGTAACGGTTGTAAACGCATACCTGGCCATTATATCATCAGCATAAATAATCGCGACGTATGTAGGTATGCGAGCACGTGAGAAACGAAACGGTGCGGTTTCGTGAGCGTTGATTATTACTGGCGATTTATGGTATCATCGATTCACCAGCTGGCGGACGATACTTTTAAACGTTCGAGTTGGTTTTAGAGAGTGCCGCTCGCTATAGCCACAATAGTAGAGGGGCTCACTAGTGCAAAACGTAACGGGAACGGTAATATCACCGGTGTCGTGTTACAGATTGCAGCCAAGCAGTATTACACCCGGCTGTTTATCGTTACTTAGATCTGCAAGTCTTGTAATATAGTTGAGACAAAGTGGACAGATGAAATTGATGACGGCTCCCATAATCTATCACCAAGAGATTAACCCATTTGCGTCGTTACATATACACGTACGCACAATTTCTCTGATCATTATCACTAAAATAACTATACAGTGTGAATCAATAAAATTAACTTCATCGTCAAAAAAATTCAACTACATGAAATGTTGTATCAATTACTATAACAACTGCTGGAACAACCGTTATAAGGACTGTAGTATTAATTAACGAATCAAGTACGACTCATTGCATCGACCATTATGCGAAATACTGTATTTAATTTTTATGATATCTGCGGCTGATAGTGATATGACACAAGTGGATTAACAGAGTTGTTAGAACCAATCGAAAATGGATAAAACAATCTAATTTATGGATCCCTAAACTGGTTTAAAAATAATCTTCAAAGGATCGCGAGAGAGTGGATTCCTCTGCTCTGTGATTAAAGATTCAAAGGTTGAAGAGGCCAACGCTGGTTCTTGGAGCTGTCCAATTTGTTAACGAAGGTCTGTCTAAAAGGTGATCGCTCGTACTTCGTTAACTACCTCCTTCGCCCGAGCAGAAAGGTACAACTTCTGAAGTTCAATTACTAAGCGTAATTTAAGTTATGAGTAGACAATTACGAGAGCCCTGCGTTACATCAAATTTTAACGAATCCCATAGAACTTTCTAACAATTAGGATCTTACTATTTGTTTACAAAATAGTGTTGTACAAATTTTTACGCGTTTTCAAACAACAGCTCTTTGTATTCACACTGGACATTGATAAGCTGGCTGTGTAGTACTTTTTACAATTGTCGTCGTTATCTTTGACAGCAACGACAATCGAGGCCTCACTGATCTCCATTTCACGGTATATGTATACCATTCTGGTGAATCATTGTCCATGAATAATTACTGCCTGTTTTCTGATGGTTATACTCGATAATCTTTATTGCCAAGGCATAATTGTGGAACCTCTAAATAACCACCTAGTCAAGATAAGGCGTTTATTATTGATATCCTTCAGAAAAACTGGATCAATTGTCGCTAATTCTGTTGTTTAAGGGTTACAAATGGAATAAGTCTCCGCAGGGGGAATTGGAAGCAGGTGGTGCAGGCGACAGGTAATATCTGTATTCACGAAGCGCGGCGAGAAACTATATTGAATAAAAAGAGAGCGGGTGCTACGATTGGAGCCAAGTCGATACGGAATCGAACGGAGGATGCTTTATATAGCGATGGAAAAGAACGCGTTATATCGCGTATTGCGTCTTCGAATGGACACATAGTCCTCGGGCGGAAACCGCGTCGCGTCGGTTTATAATGCGATACCTATTGACGTACACTAACGTCAATGGAAAACAACTTCAATGTGTTAAGGCGTAGCACGTACGAGTTGTGTGTTCTTTTATGTTGTCCACGTGTACAAGGAGAACGCGATCTTTCGCTGAATGACGGATCGAAATTGATTTCTTTCCACAACCCGCGCGACTGTCCCATTGAAACGAGATTCCATACTGTAATAATGTCTAAATATTCTCAGTTGACAAATGATGATAATAAATCTGTTGCTATCATTCAACAAAAATGCGTTTCAATTATACCTTACAAAGAATTTTCGCCCATTTTATTACAACTAATGGAATAGAGATTTACTCTGTCTGTTAAATTTTGTAATATTTATGGATTGCATACTTTTTATACAACAATAAAGCGAATTCCCGCTAGACAATTACCTGCGTAACCTACCAACCTTGCTTTCACCTGCAACAATCTCAAATTCGCGTTCCAATGGGATTCGTGGCAAAAACCAAAGACAGAACGAATTCGGTCGGATAACAAACAATATTGCCGGAGTAAAAAAACGATTCGGGTGACCAAAGACAATTCTCCGAAGTCGAAGGAAACGAGCAACAGTGAATGATGAGAAAAAATTGGTATAGCTACAACAATTCTGCTACTGGCCGTCGGATATTCAATTGACGATAACATCTACTGCTGCCTACGATCATGCGATTGCTTAAGTTGTACAGCAAGAAGTTGCACAAAGCGTCACGTGAAGTAACGATTGTGAAATTTTCTTTAAGGGATAGATGAAAGAGGAATGGCATTCGATAGGTATTAACCAATGTTCGAATTATGCAAACCAATATTTTTCTATCGCGAATAACAAATCTGGTCAAAGGCAATGGGATTAAAAATTTTATTATCGAATTTAACAAAAATATAATAAGAGTATTTCAAGTAGAGAGAAAACGTAAGTATTGATTCTTGTACCACGAAGAACAAAGCCGACCGGGTCGGTGTACAAGTATAATGAAATGGCAAGACACGTAGCAGACTGCGCAAGGTAATCGCCGCAGTACGCATTGGCATGAGAAAAATGCGTTTGAATTTAATGCACGTGGGTTCATCGATTCAAGGTTACTATTCCAGAGAGGGTTGCTGCGAAATATTCTCTCTCCGTTCGAAATAATAGTTGGCAATACCGTTTCACCGGCCGAGAAACACTGCATTTGCATATTCCATCACGTACGCGACGATATTACTGGTTCAAATTAAGCTGACGATAAGAAGTCGACGGCTTCGTATCGTCGCGTTCCATTATGATCGTAGTTGAAGATGTACTACATTCCTCGAAATACTTCGCGCCATAGTTTCGCCAAGAGATAACGCAAATCGTTTGAGAAATTATTTATCGATTCGGAATTCGAGAAAACACGTAATACCCACGTTTCATGTTTCAATTTATACCGAGTAGTTCTAGGAACTTGAAATACCTGATATCTAATTTTTTTTTATGCACCATTTCTTTATAATTACGGAAATATCAATTTAAACGAATTAATAATTTATATTTCAAATACATATAGGACGTGACGGGTTAGTTAGAACGCTTAATAGAAGTTCCATTAAAATGCTTCTATTATTAGCATTCACCAATACGTTCGTTCTATTAACATTTCGATTAAGATTATTATCGGGAATTAAAAAGAAAAAAACCAGCCGCTCATTGAGTGCCTGTACGGCAGCCTCAATAAAGAGAATCGAGTTACGCGTTCCAACAGCCGGAAGACGTATCGAGATCACCTCCCACGGTGAATCAAAAGCATTCTCGTCCCGAAACTTCAAAACGATATTACGCTATCTCTACTTTATTACACAACTAATTCTGCACGATTACTTAATTGGAGACAGGCAAATTTAACGCAAATTTAATCATATACATGCTTTAATGAATGCGTAAGTGAATTTTGTTGCACACCCTCTCGGATACCTTTTATAAAAGAATTTAAAATGTCCCATGAACACAAGTGTTCTTAAAAATATCCATTTCCCCTAATATCAGACGAGATACCGATCACGATAATAATTTCACGACATTATGCGGCGGTGCATTAGCCCCAGATGGCAAGCGTGTTAATTCAGCAATTACGACGAGGTTGTGGTACGTGAAATTGCGTTAATAAGACTTTCATTCCGAACGACGCACGGTTGGCCTACTGCCGCCTCTTTTCGATCATCGACTGGACGAGCCAAAGCGAGCAAACGGGGCCGATGGAAGGAACGGAGAACAAGGCGTGCGAGAACAGCATGTGTGTGCACGCTTCACGGTTGAGGCAGGTCGGGCTCTTTAAACTACCGGAAACGCGCAGGTAGAGAAGATGTGGGTAAACCGTTTCCCTCCCCACACGCAGCCTTTTAAAACAGTTTCATGAAAGGCCTACACGCCTGGAAACGAGCAAGCGCGTGCATTTACCGGTGTACCATGGAAAATTCGTCGTCCCGTTGGAATTTCCAGACTCAAGGCTATTGAAAACAGGCCATGTTATTTGGAGATTTTACGAGCCAGAAATTAGCGAGTTTGTGAGATAGAATCGTTAACCATTTGTTTTTTCAATAAATACGAAGTTCCTTTATGCACGCTCATAAACGACAACGAATTTTGAAGATAAATGTGCTGGCCATTACAGTCGGATTAGGCTGAAGGAAGAGAGTTTATGGCTACCGTAGATTATTGCGATTTAAATTGCACTAGCGGTCTCAGTGAAGCATAACTACCTGAAATTCTCAACGACCGGGGACAAACTTACCTTAACCATTGTTCAACCCAGTTATTTATGGGCTGGGAAGTTACAAATTCTAATTAGCTATGGGACTCGTCTCGACTGTCTCAATAGGGATCGACGCGTCGTAACTGCAAGAAACTTTAGAGACACGAATTGGTTTTCCAAATTAACGCCAACGGGACCTACTTTATAACTCGCACAAACCTCAATAAACTTTTCGAAAAATGTCTATATTACTCGGCACTGTATTACACCCTAATTTACATTTACAATCTCTTAGAAATAATTGGGAACGGTTTTCAGAAGCAAATAAAAGAGAGAATTCAAAGTGTACGTAAACTGAACGTGTGTAAGTTTGGAACTTTGGGATCCGCGGAGTTCGAGTTTAACAAACTCAAAACTCGAGAATTTAGTAACTAGATTTAGCTAAGTTTCAAGTACGCTGATTTCAAGGTTTCTGAACGATTTTTACAAACGAGATTCGTCATTATTAAAATCTCGTAGATTGCGAATTTTAATGCAAGATGAAACATTTATGGTATCAGTTAAGAAAATATGTTTTAGACAGACATTTCCTTTATCATTTAAATATTGGAATTATAATCTTATAATTTGTATACTTTTATACCTGGCAAGTATTCTTATTTTGTGAATGCATCAAATCCGCTATCTACTAATAGAGAAACTAAGATTGCATTAAGGAATGCGCTCCATTCCGAACGTAATTGATCATGTAGTAGCGGGACCGTTTATGAGATTTATCCGCGCTCAATGATCGTCCGTATCTGAACCAGCACGAAGGTCAGTCTCATGATTTGTAGGCGTGAAAATTAGATGACAACGGTTCGAAGCCGCAGCCGATCAATCATGCAATTTAAACGCGCTCGACCGAACTGCACGGCTTAATCAGAAACAGTTGAACGATACGTAATGAAGGCTCCGGTGAAGGAAGGTGTTCGCGGCTGCTGCCGACTTCTCCCAACCTAAATACCAAGTCCACTTTGTTTTTCCTAGCGAACTGCGTTCTTCGCAGTTCCTATGAGTCAGCTCCATTCCATGGCTCGTTAAATCCCGACCCAGCCCATGCCATAACTGGACGCTTTAGATTATTTCCTCTAGAACCCGTCTTCTACGAAAGAATTTCGACATCGTTGCCTAGCAACCTGCCCCCGATCCATCATCCCTGATCCGAAACCGATGCCGTACACATGTGCTTCTTATCGTTATCTTGATACTTAGAACTTGTACAGTTTTTTATAACTTCCTATTAGAAGAAGAGTTGTAGGATCAATTTTATCGGTACAATTTTGATGGAAATAAATTTTAATGCCCCTACAAATCTTCAAAAATGTCTAATAACATTCGACCATGAAATCAAGTTCAAAGACGAGTACTCCTTGAAGAAAATATATGTGAATTCTCATACAAATTGTATCATGAAGTATACATAAGATTGAGCCGCATTCTCAACGATTGTATTTCGGTTAACAAGACTGAATGCGAGACTTCCAAAAAGTTCGCATACGAACATTTTCACTAATCAATTTCTCCGTGAAACGTAAAGCGCATCTGCAGAAGATCATTAGCGCGAGATGCGCGACCTCGATCGAATTCACCGGCATTCACCGCAACGAGATCTGCTTTCTCTCATTACGTGGTACCGTCATGAAAGTATAATACATATAATGACTCATGCTCGATGGAGCACCGTGAACATCGGTTCGCGTACAGATACGCATCGGGTTAAACTCGTTACAAACATAACGCGATCCTCCCTTCGTTCGTCCTTACAGCATTCTATCTGTACTCATTCTTCCTCTCTTAACTGTCCGTTTAACGAGCGCAGGACGCAGAGCAATTATAACGCGTATCGCTTTCGTGGTCGACTTCTCGGTACGTATCTACCGGTCGCGAGTAAATCGGGCCGGAAACGAGTTTAGCGTGTTGGAGAAACGTCGGAAACAATCGATTGTCCGAGCACAAATGGCTCTAGGCCCGATGAACCTTCATGGGGGCATGCGCGCCACGTATACGCGGCTATCTTTATCTCTCGCTTCCTCTTTCATCGGTCGTTTCCCTCTCTCGTTCGCACCCTGTTCCGTTCATCGACGATCGAATCTTCTCCGATTAATCCTTACCGATATATGTAAAAATAAAATATTACTCGATCAAATATTAATTGATTATGAAGCTCTATAATAAGAAGATGAATTGTCAGCATTTTCAAAAGAAACTTAATAAGCTGTGTTTGCAGTCGAAGGATATTTTAGGGCTTGGTAAGTTTTACAGTCTCAAGAAACACGGTACCGAGTAAATAGCTCTTATCTATGACGATATTTACTATTTGTCTTATGAGTGAATTTCCAGGGTCTAACTAAAGTTTACTAGTTTTTACATGAATCATAGTATCTGTCCAATTTTTATCAAACTAATACAAACGTGTCATCACGTAAACGAATACATATGAGTATTTTCCGTGGAAATCGACCGACAATTTATTCAAAGATAAAGTTCTTCATAGTTGATAAGGAGTGGCGTCTTTTTATAAACTTATCAAAGTTATTTAGGTTTAGGCTCGTGCGTGCTCTTGAGTCGTCCGTAAGAACCTCAGGAAAAAAGCGAAGGCGCTGGATGAATTAGCACAGTTTCACGCGTTCCCGTGTCCCGCTAACTTTCGCACCGAAAAGCGCGTCTTGCCAAGAAAGCGTGAGAAGCGAATATTATATATGAGACACAGGGAATTCTTGTTTCAGTTCTTTTTATAACCCAGATTCGCGTATTAGCGTCTCGCGTCTCGATGTATTCAAGCGTCTCTTGTACACCTTCGAAAGTGGCCTCTTCCTTCTCTTTTGTTTCGCAACGCTCTATGCAAATCGCCATGCATCCTTTCAAGGACTTCCAATAACCCGATGAATATTCAAACGCGCACCATAAACTCGGCTATTCAACTTCTTTTTCTACCGTAAAATTACAATATACTCTTTGTTAAGAACCTCTATGTGTCATACATTTAGATACATTTGTCAAATAATCTTGTAAAGATGTAAAATTAAATACATCTGCGCGATAAAAAGAATAAATAAATAAAAAGGGAAAAATCCAAGTTGCTTCTAAATGTAGATGATAAACGAAGTGCTAGCACACTTGAGGCACCATAAAGAATCTTAAAATACGCGGCGAGATTTTCCCCAGATTTAACACGGCTCAAGAAAACACGAGCTCGTAACACTTGATGCGGCGCACCCTACATAATCCCATCTTAAGAAAATAAATACAATGTACAATAACAGAGATTGTGTCTTCGATTTCTATGGTATAATTATCCAGCCTTAAACAAACCTGCAGTTGCATCTTCGACAAAGAGTAGCGAAGAGCATTTTAATGAAACGAAGGAAACATTGCACTCCTTTAGAATCTTAATGCTGTATCTATTACAAGATTAACGTTGATTTAAATGCACGCATGTAGTAGCTGCTTCATGGAAAGAAGAATAGATATAAAGATATTTATCACAAGATCTGCGATGATAGAAAGCATTTCTTGGAAATTACGAGCACATCGTTTATACCCGATGTAAAATTGGTCAACTTGGCCAATTGATTCGGGCCACTCCATGCGTTATTTATACCTATCTTGGTAATGATTAGTTCAATAGGAACTTCCTCTGTATTACCTGTGACCTCTTTTGTTCCAGTTCTACTATTTTACTATTCGAACGAGCGATCATTACGAACAGTTAATCATGGATACATTGTGTATGGGAATACAATTTACATATAATTATTTCTGAATTATGACGAGATTCAAACGGAAGAAACAGAAGACGATCGAATGAGCATGAAACGAGGAAAAACAAATTCTAGAGTACCACATAAATATTTTGATTGAACAATTGTAGATTACAAGAATAGAACATTCCATGGAGTGATCCTCGATGAGTATACGATATGATACTTTCATGATCGAGGACTGAAAATCGCAGGCCGCTATTAGATAATCTAGAAGCGTGTACCGGAAATGGAGGCGTCGGTAACACTTGACAATCGCGACTGATAAATTACATAAAGCTCAATCTGGGCGTCTAAAAATAATTCACAATTGGTCCGAAAAGATCAACCAGGCGGAACATCTTTCGCATTCCATCTAAACCTGTCTACGGAATCTGTATTAAAAAACAGGTTTCTACTCTTGTTCTTTATATTCAAAAACGATTTATCGAAAATTGCAAATGTGACAGCTGAATGCTGTGAACGTCTTGTTTACCAGCGATAAACAGTCGCGACAAGAACTAGAAAAATATTGATCTCCGGAAATCTGCTTTTCGAAGCGTCGTCCCTGCGAACATTTATCTGTGGCTCCCTTTCGGGGAAAAGTGTATATGTACAACAGATGTTGTCGAAAACCCCAACGGCAGTGGCGGCCAGATGAAAAAGAACGCCACTGCGTGTAACAGTTAGTAAAAGAGAGAGCGAGGGGGACGGAAAGATTCCCAAAAGTGTTTCAAAATGTGGCGACCACCATGGGTCGGAATTCCATTCGTTCCAAACGTGCTATAAAGAACATCCAGAATGCTTTTGTTCCTCGACCTCAAATTTCCTGATTTTCGTTTATGAAAAAACATGTTCATCCTTCATAGAAATTTAAATTAGAAAATCAAAGCAACTATTTTTCAAAGAACTATCTAAAATTCATATGCGATATTTCTCGCGGATGAAAAGGGTTCATTCGCGACCTGTCTGCGTTCGAAATGAAATTTCGTGCCGGTCGTAATAACTGAAAAAGCTGCGCACAATGTTGTTACAGTGCGTTGTACTCGCTTCGCATACAAGCTCAGCAATGAGACTGTCCCGGAATTATTTATCGTTCGTTTCGCGACCCGTGACCAATATTGTCCCTCACTCGACGACATAAATAAATCGATGCAAAAAAACGCGCGCAAACAGCCGCAGAGATAGCGCGTAGAAGCAAACTCCAACTCCTATTAATAAATCCTTCTTTATACAATGCTGGATTAGAATCTTAAAAGCTTCATTATTAATTTACAATCTTGAATGAATGATCAATGAACTAATAAATGTGACAAACGCGATTTATAATTCTTTAATGAACTTGACTTTGTGATTGTAAAATAAAGTGAAGTCGCAAGTTTTCATTCTCGAAATGTCATTAGACTATGTAAAATTGCTCTTGTAACTTTGATCGCGTTGGATATTTTTTTGAGGAATCGTGATATACATCGTCTAGTTAAATACTACGCGTATAACCCGAGGACGAACAGGCGTCTGTTACGCGTCCTTCCAACCCCCCGTCGAAAAACAGGGACGCGCAGGACCGAGCCACGGCGACGCGGTGCACACGGGGGCATTTCGGTCTCCGCTGTTCAAGTTGGAAGCCCTCCAATACGCTTCGCAGCCTCGGCCCCCACGCGAACCGCTGAAACCCGTTTTAAAAGTCCGCAGGAATGCATGCCGCCGGTCGGGCCTTTCACCTCTTTCGCGAGAAAATGTATTTTCATGCTTTTGCGATCGCGTGCGCCCGTCATCCGGCCTCGGGTTGCTGGTTGATGAATATGGAACTTCGAGACAGAGAAAGGAGCAGAAAAAATATCAAAATCTTGTTTCTCGTTCCCGAAACGACGGAACACGGTTTCAAATGCCAAGAGATACGTTTTGGAAAATTGTAATGCAATTATAATAACAATCAAAAAGTAGAATACTTCTCTAATTGCAACTCTTTCCTTGGTTACTAATACATGGCGCATCATGACGAGTGCTAGGTTTTGATAGAGCGTAACAGGTTTAATGTTCCGCTGGATTGAGCTGACGAGTGTATATGTATACCTTACATATCGTGTAATGAGAATAAGATTCTTGTATGTTTAGCTATTACGTGCACGATTACATGTTCGAGCTTCGACCCCATCGATAGAGACGTGGACGCGTTATCATCGCTTGTCGAAAAACCCGGATGTAAACATTACACTATCTATAAATATTTGTCCCTACAATTGAAATTAGGCTACTGTCGATTAATATATTTCTCCTTATCGAGGGCAGGATTTTGGTATGACTCATAAATTTAAAATGAAGGAAGAGATTCCGTGCACTCGATTTGTACCAAATGCACTACGATTCGAAAAATGCATGCAAGTGTCACTACATAGCTTTTGGACAAGAGATCGATATCATGCTAGAGGCTTTCTACAAATCCACGAAGAAAACCGTGAAGAAATAAAACGATCGATACGGTAACTTTATCGAATCCATGATTGGAATAAAATCATGACTGTACAAGAAGCAACGAAAAACGATCGAAAACGGTGTTGAAAGTGCATTTAAACATTGCTGCGGGCGCACAAAGGTTGACAAGAGTCGCCATTTTGAAATAATTGGTAAAGAATTCCGCTTTTCTATCGTTTTTTCTTAGCCGACCATTCTCGTCGGTTCGATAAAAACGTATGCATACACTCGAGAGTGGGCGATCGAGGCTTTGCTGGATCCAGAAAAGTCAAACAGATGCGTCCCCAGTTACCCGAAAGAAACACGACGCCTAGGGTACGTACAATCTCGGGTGCATTGTACTCGAATCGATCTCTTCTATCTCTGTCTGCTGTTCGTAGTAGGAGTTTCGAAATTCGAATCGATCCTCGACGTACGCTCAAACGTCGACGATAGTAAACGAGATCAAGGAAAAGTGCACTTACCTCGTACTTGATGCCGTTGAGCCGTAACCATGTCTCCACTTTGAGACAATACGGCGAGATGGAGGGCAAAAGTGGCGTCCGAGAGAACTGATACAGATAAACAACGTCCTTCTCGAAGTTGGTCTTGTGCACGTTGATGGCTTTGGTCGGCGCCGAGGATGGCGTAGCCGCCGCGGCGTCGGCGGACTCCTCTTTTTTTCCACTTTCCTCTTTCTTCGCCGCGTCCTTCTCTTCTTGCTTATTGTCCGGCGGGGTTTCGTCCTTCATCGCCTCTTTCATCTCCTTCACGTCCTTAATCTCCTTGCTCTCCGGTCCGGTGTTCTCTGTCTCCGTTGCCATCGTCATCCTGGCTAGTTTTCACAAAAGGATCCCGGCAACCGGTCTTTCTGTCAGCGAAAACGAGAAAACGCTTCGTATACGGGCGAACAAGCGTCGAGGGACAAGTTTCTCGAAGCGGACACTTGGGAGACTATCTCTCGAGGACAGCGCGCACCACACAAACGTACGCCGGGTACTCGTCGATCCCTCTGCTTGCCGGCCGGTTCCTTCTCGTCGCTGCCCCGTTCTGTCCCTGTCCGCGGCTCCTGTTCCCCCAGCGGAAAGCGACGCCGCGCATGCGCCAGCGCCACACCCCGCTGGCGTCGCCATATTTAATTGGCCCGCCACCCCTGCCCGGACCGCGTGCCGCACGTTTCCTCTCTGTCTGCCGAGCGCCATTTCTACCTTTCTCCCTTTGTCTAACTTCTCTCCTTGCCCCCCGCGGAAACCCCCATGAACCTGGCTCGCCTTCCATTTCGCCGTGGTTAGACTCGCCTGGCAACACTGCCGCCACCACCACCTCAAGAGGACCGAACAAACACGCAACTATGTATCTGGGTACCCAGGGTCAAAAATATCCTGTAGATTGTTCTATAATCCTGTATAGATTTCTTATTTAAATTTATCTGGATTATCGTTTAACTCGCGTTAATCGATGCAACTAATTTGATTCATAATTGATATTTTTAATGACACTGTAAAATCTAATTGCAAATGAAACGTCCCTCTCGAGCGTTAGGCAAGGGACCCGAAGTATGTTAGGTCCTGCGCCAACCCGGCAAGTCGCTCATAGGAAATCGGCAACGCTGCATCAGACCGGCGTAACAACGAACCCCTTTTCACGGATCACTTTTTTCCACTCTCTGGCCTGTAGACTCCATTTGGAAAACTACCTGCTGTGGTTTGCGCCGCCCATGCACGCCAGCCTCTCCCCGAAACCCACTATAGTACGTCCTTGTTCTTCGCTTTTGTCTTCGCGCCCAAGCATCCTTTCACTCTCCGTCTCCCTACTTTTCATCTTTCTTCTTCGTTCGGACTATCGTTCGGAGATTGTTAAGTCTATAAGAGGGATTACGTTTTCCCTGTACTAAGTACTAGATACCGCTTCGGTTGGGAATCGTCAACAGGCCATAGGTAGACCACCAAGTCCCCTTGTCTCGAAGCGCGAATTAACCGACGTAATCCCGATTTATCGAAGAGAGGAAAAGACAAATCGGTAGTATTACATACTAAACGTTATACAGACGGAAAGTAGGGATAGATCTCCAATAGAAAAAATGTATTAACTATATATAGGATCTAAATGTTTAAATACAGGATGGAGACAAGTATTTTAAAAGTGAATAAAAATTTATTTACTCCTGATGTTATAATATTCCCCATAATGTTCATGACAAATTCGTATCGTTGTCCATAGTGTGCGTGTCATTTGCCGGATGATCTTGTATATAACAATTGGAAAAATTTCTAACAAATGCTTCTTGTAATACAATTTAAGTTCGCCGAATGTATACAATAATATTTATGTACGATTCATAGTAATAAGATACCGAAGTGTATTATGTATTCAGAGTCGTTGTATTGTAGAATAACGAATAGAGTTTAACAATAGTTTCACGAGATACAAACGCGTAGTACGGGACAAATGAAAAATTATTAATAAGCTATACTTTATTATTCATCGCTCGCGTATCTTTCGAGCTAAGAAAGAAGTTCCGGTACCTCCCCTTTGTCGACAAAAGTTGCTGACCAATCGATTGTTGCCGATAAATTTGTAAACGGATTATTAATAATCTTAATCGGGATTCAGAGAAAATACTGCGTAATTATGTTCCGATTAAAGAATTCAATTTTCAACGACGAATGTTAGATATTACGTATCGTCTGAGTAGGTATTCCGACGAACATTGATTGACGATAGCGACATATTTAAGATATGAAGAATTGCAGACAAGTTTTATGTTTCATACACAGTAGCAGGGGTATAATATTTCACGTTACAAATTATATTACAGTTCTTCGTACCAAACCATTGAATAATATGCTCGAACGCTTACAAGGAATCGATTGATTCACTGATCTCCGTAAATAGCCGCGCATCAATCTCGATCGTTATACTCGACAAGCAATATAATATATGCTCGGTAAAAAAGAAGAAACATAGATGAAACATTTCACGTACATTCTCTGGTCAATTGTTTAAAACAACAAATATTCTTGTATACACATACATATCACAATTCTTTCATGTTCAACACAGAAGTTTTAATTAAATTATTTATACAATTCTTAGACTTTAATGATCCGCAGGTTAATCGCATTTTTTGTTTACTAATTGCGATACTATTTACGAAATTATATTACTAATTATGAAATGCTTTGCGTTAAAGCTAATTTTTAGATAATCACACATCCATTAATGCAGGAGAGATTTTTGACCGATATTCTCTATATTCGTTTTACATAATTAAATCCATTCGGTTGGAACAATATCAGGCAGTATCGAAATTATTCGTAACGATTCTCCTTCTTTTTTTTTTAGATGAAAGAAACATGTTGATATATCTGAAAAGATGAGAAACTAAGCCATTCTTAGTAATAAATTTGAGCTTGTGCCATTAAGCGTTACTTTAGCGTACCTCTAATTCATTAAAAATTAGGTAGTCTGCTACGCGGAATGGTTCTTTAAAAATTTCATACTCTGTAAGAGCAATACGATGTATCGACTCTCTACTTTCTCATTTTGCTGAAAAATGTTGAATCGCTATGGGGAACAGTTCAAATATTTAAAAAAATAGTCAATTAACGAATAGTTAAAAGACTGAATGTTAAAATGTCAATAATTTTTGTCTTCCCCAACAATATGAAGCTAGATTTTGCAACAATAATAAATTACTTTTTTTATTTCATTTTTACATAACATAGCTGAAAAGCGTATGAAAAAGTGAATGTTGAGTGTCTGCGTTGAACCAAGTAGAAACTCTTAATCGTCGAGCTTTTTCATCTGCTAAGAAATGTTTGTATTTCAATAGAATTTATTTCGTCAATGAGATTCTACAATTTTGCAAAGAACGCATGCTGTTATATTCACCAAACGTGCACGAAAGCAAACACTTTCGATTGTTCAACAATGTTTTTCGTGTTTAGTGCAGTACTATCAATTTTCGCGATTCTTGTGCCAATTATTTGTGAAAAATAAAAAAAAATAGAATACTGTAGATTACAATTTAGGCCAAAGCGAAAATCTGTAAACGCGTTCAACCCTTAACGTTCCAGCGTGTAAGAAGAATCGTAAGTCATTCTAAGAATGTATACTTCCGATAGAAATTTTCAAAAACAATTCCGGTATACATATACGCGTTACACTTAAAACAATAAAAAATCATCCACGACAACAAACGACATGAAAAACACGCACCTACGAATATTAATTATGATAATTATTAAATATTGCTTCTCTCAAATCTCTACTCCATTTATCTGAGCAATAAAATTCTTTCGAACTTCTATCGTTCCTAAGTACATACTAAAACATTGCATTTTTCAATAGTAGAGAACAAAAAATACGTCGAAGATATATAGCCTAAAGAAAGATTAATACTTAATAAAATTTTCGTTATTAAATTATATATCTATTTTCATTGCTCTTCGAGAATACTTTATATAAATATATAATTTTTTTAAAAAGAAATATACTAATGAGCATAAGCATCGCTATTTGCTCGTTAAGTAAACGAATACTTTTGATTGCAATAAAACAAAAGTAAGCAATACAAGAACTAAAAGAACCGGAAATGCCTACTTTTCAAATAGCTGTTCCTTATCGATCAGCTGTTCATCTGTAAAAGTAAATATGTACTTCCCGGTTATTTACATTAGTTCTTACACCACGTCAAAATACACAAGATTATAGCGGAGGACCGAGAATGGATCGTTAAGGGTTCGAGTAAGCTGAAAACAAAAAAGAAAAAAAAAAGAGACATAGTGAATGAAGACAAAGGAAAAAATCGTGTACGAAGCAAATTGACGTTCTGATCTGCACAACTACTTACGTTGGAAGTAATTATCACGTCGTAGGAAGTCGCTATAAGGAACGAGCTATCCGGGCTATTTAAGTTTTACAACTGTACTCCCGATTATCTCGTTCGGTTTCACTTTCACTTTCATTAATCTGTAATTATATAGTAAATCGATTTAGAGAACACACCAAATTCACCCTCCACCGATCAGCAGCTGCATCGATCCAATTAAACAATTATTACGAATCAATCGTTTTTTCTTTTCCTAATTCAAACTCCGATAATTCAAGTGTGTGTATCTGTTGGTTTTGTGCGCAAATTCCATTACCTATAGTTGGACCGTACAAATCAACCATCTTTCTCTTTCGAAAGCATATTAATTACGCAAGTACACGCAACGAGAATACTGATTAACGTAATGAATGGTCTCTGAATTTGTTACAGTAATTGCGTTGATTCAGTAAATGTATACGCTTATCGATCAATGTATGCACATATATAATGCGCGTGTGTGTTGTTGAACAAGTGGGACATTTAACTCAAACTCAATTCCATCACTGAAGCGTCTAATAAAATTCGCCATTCATAATGAATAAAAATAATCTAGCCCGAATTCTAGCATCTCTACATTCGACAGCTAAAATCCGACTAATAAATGTATACATTTTCTAAACTTCACGCACACTGTGATGTATTCATCTGCTCTTATACTTGTGTGTCGTGTTACTGTTTCTGTAGTTCCTTGTAAAATTCTACAACCGGAGCAATACGCTACTGCGACTCGCATCAGTAATGAGACTCTAAGTATACCGTCGTGTCAGGAAAACGCGTCTTTTTCTTTTCGTAAAAGACAGATCTTCAATTTTCCCCGTCGACGGATTTCGTTTCTATTCAATGTACAATTCCTTAAATGGAATTACATTTGATTTAAATTACAAAAAATACACAGAATGCATAATACGTATAAAAACGTGTGTCGTTTATACGTCACATAGTTATATTTAATCTCTAGTAGTTGGTCGATTGTAAGCAGACTTCGATATGCAACACAAATTTCTAATAATTAATGAAATTGAATCACGGATGGCTCGTTATGAAACAATAAAAATGCAAGCGCTAAATCTTTTTAAATACTGAGATTCGACGTTGTCATGTTAAAAAATTAAAAGAAATCAATAGCTCTAAAACTTTTTGAATAGTCAGATTTTAAAATATGTTCGATCGTCGTGTCTGGATTAAAACTTTTCGAAGATACTTCGAAGTCTGATTGCAACGAGTGTTCGGGTCAGACAGCTTTATATTGCGTTAATTAATGACCATCGGATTACATCTAGTTAACCGCTAATATGCTGTTAATACGTCACGAGCTATAGTGATATTACACGTTCACTAAAAACAATAATATCGCTATTATCCCTATGTGTTCATCGATTTATAATATTTCTATGTGCGTTACAACTACAAACTCTCTTTCATGTTCTCTCTTTCTCTACGGTGAAAGCGTGATCATGAAACGTAAAAAGGTCCCCGTCTCTGACACTGACAATGTGTTTCGTTTCGCACAAGAATTATTAGCTGCCCTAGAACGTCTGACGGGTATACTGTGTGGAATCTATACCTCGGGTGAGTTTTGTGTCGTCGAATTGATATGATCCTGTAAACAAATTCTGAGATCTCGATCGTCCAGCTCGCTCTCAGTCTCGACACTGAAACTTCTCACGTTTTGACCACCGTGACCAGTCCAACGTTGCTCCCAATTTTCTAGCCTCATGACCTGCGACATACACGCGGTGCCTGTTAACTTGGCTGAAAAAAATAGTTCAGCGGGCCGCTGGCTACGAGGACGAGTCAATGATCACCTGATTTCAGGAATGATAACACCTGAATATTTGAAAGATAAAATTATCGCAAATATTCACAATTCTATTTGATGTTTGCGATAAATGATTATCTAATAATTAAATGAAACACTATAAAAGATGCATCAAACGAATGTAAATAAAATAATTTGCATGCGTCTTATTCTTTGTGCACTTATGAAAATAATTGCCTGATTGTGCATCGGCTGTCTCTAATGACCCTTAATATTTCCTCGTACGTATATTCGTTTAACACTCTACTTCACAGTATCAGTTTTACGTTTCATATAAAGCGTAACTGAGTGAAACATTGTGCTGAAAATTATGATGATTAACATGCGCTACTTAACACGTTCATTGAAGCAACGTGTTAAACCAAATTATTCGTAGGAACATCTATGAATATCGTTAATAAAATATTCTTATTTATGTATCTGTAACAAAACGATCAAGCATGCTTAATTACTAAAAATGCAAAACATGTCACAGAAAACAAAGTGCATCAGAGCGCATGCTAAATAAAACGATAAGTTATCGCAACGGGGAGTTAAAGTTAGTGTAGGTGTTGAAAGTAATTAAGATGAGAACGTTAGAATACTAAAGCTAAATGTTAAGAACACTTATTACACTAAAAATATAACTGTTTCTTCAGTGTGGTAGCAGGTCGAGGATGAGGGCGAATCGCCTTTTAATTTAATGTACACATGTATTAAAAACCGAAAGAAAGTTAAAAATGAAAATATTGATATAATTTTTAAAAAAAGGTATTTAATGTTTTTTGTGTGTTCATTTTGGAAGTTCAAAGGGATAAAAGGGGGAACATCTGTAGAAATAGCTTCAAATGAATCCATCGCGATTTTTTCCTGAAACACGTCGACTCTACAAGCACATATAATTAATTTGGTGAAATATGTACAGAAGAGCTATACAAAGAGGAGCCGCAATTGTCCGATATATATATATATATATATATATATATATATACACGTTGACGTCATGCTACGTACATGAGAGAGAGAAATGGAGAAAAAAATAATGCTTACAGATGGGTAAAGACTTACTCGAGCCAGCGCCAAGGCTCAGTCTCCGGGCTGGTGATTGGCGTAGGGAACTAAGGAGACAGAGATAACACAGCAATAGAGGGTTAGTTTTACAAGACGATTAGATCCTTTATGTTAGTGTTTGGTACCTTTACACAATAAGAATTCCGCAGATAATCGAGATCAAGTTCAAATACCACCGCATCATCACTTCCGCTTGCACGGTGCATTCGAACATTATCTTCTCAAACATATTATCTATTCGAACATTCTCAGGAATATTTTCTCTAACAACGCGTTACAAAGCATCGTTGCCGAGTATATTAAAGCAAATGAACGATATCTTTGAAGGTGTATTCATTTATCAAAATAAAATTAAATTACCAATTATTATTACTCCGTGCTGTGCTAGCTCTCAACATCTAATATCCTTGAAGCACAATTAGTAATAGAGTAAATAGCAAGCTTGATCCATAGTAAAATGATTTTAATATGTGTCCAAGTATAATATGTATGAAATACTTTGAACGTTATAATGAGAAAGCATTGGAAGTTTCTTGTATAAAATACGAATAGAGCAGATCTTCAGAACTGTTGATTTAATGCAATACATTATGACATACATATTTCCTCAGAGGCAGTTCCTTACATAGAATAAAGCCCTCAAAGATATAAATTTTATTTCGATAAGACGATGATTGTTAAAAAATGCGATGAGACAGATACGATTAAAATTGAAAAGCGATTCGACATATACCGTTTATATTTTGCATTGCAGCAGAGACATAACAAGCTCAAAATACACCCTATCATGTAACATAAATTATTTTATATATACGATTTACGTAATTCGTATAAATTATGTAAATGCAAAGAATTATGAATGAATTAAAGCAATTGGAAGCGAGCTTCTGATGATGAAACACAATGAATTCTTGATGTGTAGAGGTACCTCCAGAGGGGTATGTTATCTGTTTATGAGAAAGATGGAATAGCTGTGTTTTATCGGTATTTAACAGTTAATAACCGTGAAATATTTGCCCTGTACTGGTAGCGTTCACTTAATTAATTTTGCGCATATCATAAAACAGTATTAGTCAATTAAAAGATTAGTGATATAAAAGCCTGACCTTCGGCAAGGAACTTTTAATAAAACTTTAATAAACCAATCGGTGAGAGTAGCCTGAAATGAAGATTGTTATCGAATTTATCATATAGAGCACGAATTTATAGACAAAACGGAAAAAATATATTTGCGTGACGATCAGCATTATATTGCAGTAAGAGGTGCAAGTTGTGCAGAATTTTGCGAATCACATCGATACGAAAGCATAATCTTCGCTTATCTTACACGTTATCGAATTCTATGTACAAAATAAATAACAATGTATCTTTTTCACAAACCTATTTTCCTAACAAGGACTTTGTAATAGTGGCACATCAAATATTCAGCTCGTGATACGTGAATCAACGGTGCGGCATAGATAAGGAATAACAATATTTAGTGTTAAATCCCCATTAAGTGATAAGTATTAGTATATGAAAAGAATACAATAGAGACATGAATGCTTCGCAAAAAGTGTGTATTATCACATGTGTGTAAAAATGAGTAGAAATAAATTGATATCACACAATGAACTGTACAGATTAATTTCTGGAAAGATGTCCCAATTCTGTGTAACAAATCAATTTATTATTTTATAAACTGTAAACATTAAAGAACTGAACATACTTGAAATGTATCGATGATAACGACGAGATTTGTGTAGTAAATGTGATCGAATGACTAGACACATAGGGAAACGACAAATTAAGATACCACAACGGGCTATTAACTGGAGTTACATTCTATTCCCAAATTTACGATAAATCTCGATAATTACGTAATCTCTACAAGCTCGAAGTTTACTAACTTGCAGCCTAGTAGCATGATCGAATAAAAATTGTATTATAAGCTACTGGACGATGATCATAATTCTACGTTTTTATTGTCTACCGTGATTACTTCTACCTTGATACTTTGGTCTCATATCTCGAGGTCAAAACAAATAAATGAGTTTCAACGTCAACTGAGGAGATTTTACGTGAATTATCGACGATCATAAACATGTATTAATCATAATACTTATTACCTGTGCATAATTGAAAGCATTCGTAGTTATTATTTCCAGTACTAGAAAATGCTTATTTTTTAATTCGATACCGTTAATTAGTACATGCAAAAATTAAATCTGTTTACTGTTTAACAATTGGTTCACTATACACCTCTTGCTGCAATTTTTACTTGTTTCAAATTAATGCTTTCACTAATGCAACACGAATACAGAAAAGAAGATATCCACATACCTCAGCTTTTAATTCTGCAACTTTGTCCTGTAGTTCTCTCACTCTCTCACTGTCGTCTAAATTATTCCTAAGTTCACCTTCCGCGTGCATCTCTTCGTTCTGTAAAAAACAAAATGAACCAATAACGTTATAATATTTATGCGAATATATTTAGATTGTGGATGTATTACGTGTAAAACAAAATTAAAGAATAAATGATTAGTACTTTTAATTCAAGAAGAGATATCTTTTGGGTGAGTTCTGCCACTTGCTGCGCGTGCTCCGCGTCGCGTATTCTAGCCATCATAGCCTCGTCCTCCATTTTCGACTCCAAATCGGAATACTTGTGTTGTTGCTCACGCAGTTTGGCAGTGAGTTCCTTCTCCCTAGCTAAGGCAGCCTCCAATTCCTCTTTCACCACCTTCCCTCCCTCGTCTTGTCGTCGGAGTTGATTCGTCGCGACCTGCACTTGAGTCTCAAGCTCCATCACTTTCAGTCTAAGCTCCTTCACTTCCGTCAAAGCTTCCATCTCCCGGATTCGGGTCGTCATCAAGTCCTCCTCGTACTTTTGAACCTCGTGGCCCCTGTTCTCCCAAAATAGGAGTTTCTTCGGCGTGGAATCGCTCGCCGGTTGATTTTGAGCGGAACGATGCTCCTGCAGATGTCTTTGCCAAGCGCTACTCAATTCCATCATTCTCTGCCGTAGATCCTGACAAATTTTTTACGTTACCACAAATTGAAACTTAGTTTTAAAAATATACAGAAGTGAAAAGTATGAATTACCTTCAATGAAAGATTAGCCTCCGCCTCTCTCAATTTTACGGCTATCAATTCTTCTTGCAAATGAGCCACGGAATTATCCGGCGTCGATTCACGCAACGTCTTTTTATCTTGCTCGAGCTCTTGTATTCTCGCCCTTAATTCTCTTATCGTTGCATCGTTCTCCGCTTCGTGCAGCCGGACCCTCACTAATTCCTCTTGCAAACACTGTATCATTTCCTCCTTCTGCGACAACGCTTCCTGTTTCGATAAAATTTCGTCCAACGAAGATTGTTTCGATGTCACGTTCTCTTCTAGCAACAGCGATAAGGATCTCAGTTCTTCGTGAGCTTGCTCCAGTTGGTGACTGGTCTCGAGATGCGTATGTCGGAGAGCTGCTAATTCCCTTTGTACAACAAAAGCGGTTTCCTCCTCTTCCGCGCGGGAAACCTGACCTCTGACTAATCTGTCCGCCAATTCAGCAGACTCAGCCTCCAGGAGCTCCGTTCTTTGTCTCAGCAACCTATTCTCGGCCCTAAGCCTCCGAAGCTCGACCATCTCTTCTTGCTCTTTCATTTTCAGCACGGTGTAATCTTTCTCTAGTTTCTTCATTCTTTTCGGGTTTATTTTCATACCATAAGCAAGATTCATAAGGCCATCGGGATCTCTCTCGGCTTTCCCAGGTAGCTGTTTCTGAAAGAACTATAAGAAAGCAAAAGAACTTATGAGCATTAAAACGAAACGAGTATGTAATCAATCTAAAGGTACGCGTGAGGACAATATTGTTCCGTAATTTCAATTAATTATAGTCTAAATCTATTTTTCTCGAAAGATTATTCATCTCTCAACGTTCGACACATTTTTCTACGAAATATAATAGATGAATAATAACTCATTCTAAAGAATAAGAAGACATAGGATTTCAATGAAAAATTACCTTCAACATGCCCTCCATATCCAAGCTCAATAAATCTTCCTTGCCTAAATGCAACATGGCCAGCGCGACTTTGAAAATAATTTCCATGCCCTCGGACAGAAATACGTCAAAAATGCGACAGGCCAGCGGCAGGCTGAGCGCTGTTGTAAAAAGCGTAAGAAACCAAGAGGACGCGTACATCGAGGTGTGAAAACCTTGAGCCGTGAAATGAGCGTGTAACTCGGGATGCGTGTCAGCAACTAAATGTTCTAGCTGATACATGCACACCCCTAATTCAGCCATACTTGGCTTGAACATGTCTCGCAAACGATACTCTTGCATAAGCGCTACCAGTACAGCGAAAGCTTCCTCCTCTGGCATTTGCTGTAACAACAAATTGATATACCTATATTTAATTCTCGATCGTGTCTTGATCGTAACTGATATCCCACATATCTTTTTTCTCTACTTCATTTCTTGTCTTTTTTAATTTTCTCTATAAAAGAATAATTCATCCTCTATTCTCTCACTCAAACATTAAAGTGTACCTGCATAAGGAGTAATCCTACAATAAATCCCGAACCTTGACAGTATCCCACTTCACGATCGTGAAGGCTATAAGCTTTCATAACATTAAACAGGCTCTCCTGACCAAGGCCGTCCTTCTCCTTAAAGAAATCGTGCTCAGGATACGTCCTGGCTATGTCCCTCCTGATTATCCTTTCGCAAGCGGACGTGGCCTTGATATACTCAGCGAATTGCTTTTTCACAGGAGAGTCGTGAGCACCGCTTAATAGTTGCCAAACAATACCTCTGCAATAATGAACAGCAATCAGTTTCTTTCTTCTATCGAAGCGCACTTCTCTTTATCATTTCAAATTAGAATTATTCCGAGCTAGACTCGACAAACGCGTTGAATCTCTCTAAATAATTGATTACCTAAAATGATGAGGTATTCCTTGACGTACTAACTCTTTGACGAACTCTTTCCTCTTCTTCCAATGATAATCCCAATCAGCGACGATGTGACCCCAAAGGGTCCACGTATTTTCCTCGCCATCCGCCGAGGTGTGGCGTCGGGGTGCAGCATCGCCGTTGCCTGCACTGCTCCCCGACGCCACCGACACTTGAGATGTGTCCGAACCTTTCCTACTGTGATTGCTTTGGAGCGAGTTCAACGATTTTGCATCCGATTCGATAAGCCTGTCATTAATTACACCAAAACTCTTAACACACGAACTTCTACCTTAACGCTTTTAAACGTTGAGTGGTAACATATGATGCTCAGGCTGATAGAAACAAGACCTCCTTATGAATATGTGGTAATTTGAAACCGTTGCCTAATATCGTTAAATATTACTATGAAATAAAATACCCTTCTTTTACTAACAAATGCCAGTTCTCTCTATTGTTATTTTCAATTAACGAAACTATTTTCATATGTTACAACCCAAAATAATCCTAATTAATGCAAGAGTACGTATTGTGTTCGTCGACTGTGGGCTCGTTATCGCTCAACTTGAAAGGGGCAAAAAACACGTAACAAGCAGGATAGGCAAATCAATATAAAAAATGATAATAGTTAACAAATCTGGTATTAGATACACAAATTAAATATGAGGGTTCAGTACTATGAAACTTTCACTAGGATTCTCATTCACAGATAACTAATCTCGTGTTTATATTATATATGTACATGTAGTGATTCATGTATTAGACTTAGGTATACGTATAGGTATAACTGGACGCAATGCGGCAATATACATAATATCTAAAGCTTGCGCATGCAGTGACTAACGGTATGATGTTAGTCAACGCGAGGATAATTCACCTATTGGCTTCCTCCAGCTTAGCTAATAGAGCCAGCTCGTCGGTGGGTATTTCCTGCGACGAGTTTATCCTCTCTTCCTCGGATGGGATCGGCGGCGTGGTCGGAAGTATCTTGCTGGCCTGGTTGCTGTTTCGACCGGTCTGGGGTACAGTGGTGCATAAACACAACACGCTCATCACCTGCGGTCCATAACGCGATAATCCTAATTGTCCGGCTGCCTGTTTCTCTTGGCCTCTGTAAAAGCGATGATCATTTTAGATGACAGGTGACTCGCCCCAGGTGACGTAATAGAAATGATATCAGCGTTTCACAGCCTCCAACATTTCCGGATACATTAAATCAATATGCACATAATGTTGCCTTGTATTTTATTCTCCCAAAGTCTTATAAATAATAATCAGTTTTATCCATTAAATATAGAGGTTTGAAATACCTCGGACGTATAAATGTCGAAATGTGAACGTGTAAATTTATAAATATCCTAACATATTGAATACGAGATATGATTAAGAGAACCAGAACTTTGTCAATTAATTGATTCGGATTGTCATATTTAATTAACGATTTATGCAATTGCATTCGCTGTTAAATAAGGTGTCATTTATGCGAAATAAATGGATTGAAGTGCGATTCTCGACTGGGCTCCATCGAAACCTAATTAAATCTCGCGTGCTCTTCAACCCCCTACGCCTTACACGAGTCATCGCGGAAGATACCAATGAACGTTCATTAACGAGATCTTTCTCTCTCTCTAACTATCTTCCTTTTCTCGTCCGCCTCTCTTTGAATACTGTTCGACGTTCGTTAAACCTCAATTAACGTGTTCGTTCTACCTTTTCGACGATTTATTCCGAGTCCATCGCGCCGCCGCTGGTGCCAGCAAACCACGAAGAACCATTGAGAAATTTTCTCTTCGGTCTCGCTCGCGAAACTTTCGACCGGACCGTTTCAACCCCGTCGTTCCGATTACTTTCGATCTTTCCACGAAACGCTGGTCGCAGCGTACGACTTTCCAACGATTTGTCGCGTTGCACGCGTCTGGCTCATAGACATCCTTTTCTGGGAATAGTCTTTGCAGGCAAAACGCGATATGAACAGTTTCCCAATTTTACTCTATAACGATTTCATAAAGTTCCTTTAGCAATTCTTGCAATCTTAACGTACGGCAAAAGGAAAAACTTTCTTCGAAACTTTATAGTGGATGATGGAAGGAATTCACTTCCTCGAGACCCACAGAGCAATCGTATAAAACGAGCCATGTAGTTAATACTTTAAAGGCTTTCCTTGATTTGGAGTTTCATCCTCGTTCAGGAAAATATTATTAATTCACAATGGAAACCGGATCAATATCCCACTTCTATCAAATATTTTACTCTGCTATTCAATTTTGAAAGTTAAATTTTAATTAAATTCGACTTTCATTCTCCTATTCTATTTTATATCCGATTCATGTTTTGAATATTGTTTTTCACTTTTTATGATTTCGTATTTCCATTTTCCAATTTTCCGACGCGGTTTAAAACGAGCAATCGCGCTTGCAGACAACAAAATATCGAGAAGAAAGCTGAGCAATTAGCGTGTGCTAGAATGAATTAGCGAACAAATGCAACGCGCGAAACACTCATGGTAATAACTTACACGCCAGCCGCGAGATGTGGGATAATTTATTTTTCTCGGTACTCTCAATTACTCTGGAATTTTAAGCGCGCACATCTGGGCAATCGAACGAATAGATAATTTTCAAATGCTTTCTAAAAGTCGACGATGTACATTTGAATATTATATGATTTTTTATATACAAAAGTTTTACAAGGAATGTATTTTTCTATACAATATATTTACGTTCATTTTTGCATTTTAAATAGTGGGTCATTTATTAGAAGGCCACAGCTGTTATTATTATATTTGTATAACAATAAAACGGAAGTTCCCTCGTCTTAAAACGGAACTCGTTACAAAACATCGTCGTCATTCTATTCTTCTTCTGAATTTTACTTCATTATTACGTTCTTACATTCTACTATCTACTTACATGCTAAAATCTAAAATACTGTGTGTGTTTCACCCATTAATCTGATTTCCTGTTAAAATCTAAAACCGCCCACTAAATTCAAATGAGGAGACTGATTCATACTTTTTTATTCTACGTTTGCGCAACCGATGATGCGTGCAAGTATTTTGCTTTTAAAGTATTGTGTTAATTCCAAGTTTTGAAATGCGTGATCACCGACCCGTGGTTCCCGCCCACGTTCCATTCCGTATTCACTGGCAAAAGCGTAACAAATTGTAGGTGCGACTAAGCTTTTGATCGCTAGTATGTCACACGTTCTACATTCGTGTTGGTACGTTTATACTGAGCCGCGACACGGCAAGCATCCATTCGCAGATAACACTGCTCATGATTATTCAAACGATAGCGACCACAACCGCCCACCAATTCCCACTTTGTTTAGACAAGCGAATGAATTAATCAAATAAAGAGCATCCAATTAAGAAAGTGCCCGATTTTTCCCAATTGATGCACAATTCTAAAAATCTACCCAAGTAACTCAGGTCTTGCTCGATTCAATCCCAGAGGAACTGAACTGAATCTCTTCCAGTACCACAAACCAGACTCCTACTTTGATTAAAAAATCCAATCTACGAACCCTATGGCGTTTGATCCAACTCCAAATAAAAATGTAAACATACAATTATCGAAGACCCGGTTACGTAAGATTCGAAACGATCTGCTAATCGATCGTTTACCACGACAAACGAGTGTGCATCTGACCAGAAAAGACGAGAACCGGGATCAAGAGCCGGCGGCGGCAGGTGACGAAGATTGTCTAACCGGGAGTAATATCACGGTATCACACAGAGATAACGATCAGTTTCTAAAGGCAGCCGGGGACACGATCGCCCGACGACGACCGCCGGTTAATTGGTCAATCGATGTTGATTTTATCTCGTTCCCTTTTCCGATCAAACTGGCACAGTAGGATCGCCAAACGCGTACTGGAAACGTATACGAAATGGTTTGAGGGTCGATGGAGCCCGCGCAGGCCAGGATGCTCCACATGCGCACCCGACCTCTTCTTTCGTAACGAGAGAGTAAATAAAAAGACTACAATAATTCCGGCGACGCAACGACGGCAAATTTCCCGTAGAAATTGTATCAAACGACGCCCCCGCGCGATGAATGTTTTTAGAAAAGTCGATTGACGCAGGTAGCTAGCAATAATTGAGTCACAACCGTACAAGGACGATTTTTGTTTCTAAGGAATCAAAAATTATGTTGAGGCAAAATTTGAGAGATGGAAAAACAATTCTGGCGAGATACGAGTCATTCTGACATCGCATCATTTCCTTGACATGAATTCTTAATTATGAATACGCATTATATTATTAGAAGTATGAAAATTATTCATACTTCTATAATTGTATTAAATATTTCATAAATTCACCACCAAGAATGGAAGATACGGAAGTTCTCTTCAACTTTCTCATCGCATAGCCGGAGTTCCACTTAATTATAGAAATGTACATCTATATAATACTCTGCTACTCTATAATCTGACAAAATTGATCGGTTTCAGAATTTCCACTATGACTTAGTAGTTCACGTATTATATTTGTGAAACATACGTATGTTCATAATGCATGTGTAAGAAATGTTTATTACATTGGAAAACGTAGTTATAACAATCCCTGAACATGTTTTAATTATGTCTGGCAACTAGTTCACAGTTGTTTCGAAACAATTGCCATCTCGTCCGGCACTAATTTCAATTTTACGCGATGCATATAAAGCTTCCCGTATTGTTACGAAACAATTGTTTCAAACTACTTGAAAACTTTCGTTTTATTATTCTTATTTTTACGTAAAGTATTTACCACGTAAAAAGAGATATCGATAGGTAGATATGTTGGTATATTACTTAACAAATAGCTAGGTACAACGATGAATGACGGATCGCTTTACCGTTACGATTACACAACACATGCAGCTGTATACGTGGAAAGCAATCGTCCAAATGCAGGTGCAAACAAAGCGATCGGGGAAGTGAAAAGGGAAAAGAAAGAGCCGACTAGTGCGAATAATGGAATGCGATGATTCGAAAAAACCTCTCCCGTACGATTTCAGCAACTAAATTCTAGAGAGAATGCAACGATGCAGCAATATATTTCACTGAAAAACAAGTTGACACAGTTTTTTTTTATCTGCAAAAGCTTCCTTTTTGATCTAGTGAAAACTTCGACATAAATTAAAGTCTTTGAAACCGCTCTACTGGATTGGGAAAGGTACTGAAGAGTTGAAATCTTTTCATCCTTTACTGATATATTTTTAATTCTCCTATTTCTGGTTTGCATGAGTGTAAATGCATTACATGTTTATTTGTCAAATGAGAAATTTATAAAAATTGCACCTCAGAAATCTTTAAAAACACTGTTTTACTTCTGATATGAAATAAGAAAGATTACTCTGCATTGACTTGTAACTCTCATTCTAGTCCTTCCATTGATCTATTTGTTTAAATAACCATTCATTATTTGCAAGTACCTCAAGTATATAACATTGCATTGGTAATGTAATCTTCATAAGTAACCTTTTTTAATAAAATCGTCAGTATCAAAAACAGGCTACTATTTCGTACAAATTAGAATTCATAACATAAGAGATAAATATTTTCAACGTGACATCATTAAGTAACCGTTCCTCACGCGAACACGGTTCGTTCGCACCGCATCGTTTTTCAGCGAGTGAGACGTGAATCGGCTAGGAAAGTGTGGAAAACGGTAACGAGAACGCGAGAAACGAAGAATCGGTAACAGGTGCCTAACAATGCGACTACGAAAAAGGAAAACTGTCAGTGTGGCACTTGTCCATATTACACAAACTGTCAGGCGAAACGAGTTGCAGGCGACCATCTGTTTCCGATATGGGATAAAACTATCGTAATGCACGTACCTTCGTTGCGATTAATACTCCATGCAGCTCACGCGAAATGAATCACTTAATGTGTCAGAAAAGTCTGTTTCGCGCGAGCGAAAACGAATAGAACGCTACCAGAAGAGTAACGAAACACATACGCGACTGTCACCACTTAAAATTGTCATCACGATAGATTCGTTCATGAACAGTCTTGCCAACACGCTGTTAATCTTGCCAGAACGAAGAGGAATGGTCCTTTTTTTAAATCTATCGGTCCTATGGGTTTCTCTTGCGATATTTTATATTCCCGACGAATAAGTCGATTTCTAAGTGGAAATTGCTGCATTCTAACTCTTCAAATATTGCATACACTCATATTCTAAATGGAGCTTTGCTTTGCACTAGGAATATTCTTATCTAACCTGAATATACACCAGAATTGTTTGCCCTGCTTAAATAACTCATGTAAGCAGTGATAATTTCACTCGGTTACGTTAGAAATGAGGTAGAAAAGAAAATAGACACCCTATAATATATTGAAAAAATATAAAAACTGTATAACGTCATAAAAGAACACGTGTTCTCTTTTGTTTTAAAAGAGTGATATCGAAAACAATATGACAATACCTGTTTGTTTGAACAGGTTCAATAATGAAACTTATTTTGGGATCGTTCAAGCAGACTATATCAAGCCCTTATCAGCTGATATGTAAATAAAAAAGTGTCATAACATTTTAAGATAAAGATTTAACAAAGATATGCGTTTATTGTTGATTGCGTTTTAGTTATTTGTTATCGCATTAAAGTATCATTAGAAAATGTCATTGAGGAAATTTATGCATCCAAGAAATAAGTACAAAAAAGTGCCTGATTTTAAAGAACTTGCTCTACTGTATCCAGAATTTCGTAAAATTGCCATCACTGTAAGAAACCATTACTCGTTCTTATTAAAATTTCGTATATAAAAGATGATAATGAATAAATTCCATATTTAAACTTTAGAATCTGGCAGGCAAAGTGAAGATTGATTTTAAGAATGAAGAGAGTTTGAAAGTACTCACAGAAGTATTACTGAAACATGACTTTAACTTGAATGTTAAAGTACCACCAAATAAATTAGTACCTACTTTGCCATTACGTTTGAATTATATTTTATGGATTGAAGATTTAATGACACATGCTTCTTTCAATGAGATGAAAAAAGTACATGGCATAGACATTGGTAATCAGTTAGTTTAAATATATTGAAATACATTTCTATGAGAGTTTTATAAAACAATTCTGTTCCTCACAGGCACTGGAGCTATTTGTATTTATCCTCTACTAATTACAAAAATGTATGGCAATCAAATGATTGGTACAGAAGTTGATGAGACAAGTATACAGACAGCTGTCGAAAATATTGAAAATAATAATCTGCAACATTTAATAAAAGGTAGATTAATCACATACGATACTCTTCTTTTTAGCTATATTGCTTCTAATTGTATATTCTTAGTACAGTACTTAAAGTGAATGAAGAAACAATTTTAAAAGGCATACTGGAAGAAGATAAAGTTTATCACTTTACAATGTGCAATCCGCCTTTCTTTGAAATAGAAGGAATGTCGGAAAAAGTGGTAAAACGGTTACCACCAAGGAATGCCCCAACTGGAAATGAAACTGAGCTCACAGTTCAAGGTGGTGAAAGAGCATTCGTGACACAGATGATTGAAGAAAGTATGGAATTTAAGGAACGAGTAAAAATTTATACCACAATGTTTGGTAGAAGAAGTAATTTATTATTTTTATTAAAATTATTGAAAAAAAAGAATATAGAAAACGCAACGTGGACAGAGTTCTGTCAGGGTCACACGAAACGGTGAACATATTTTTTCTCGGAACATCATTGTTTTTAAATTTTTTTACGAGAATATAACTTTTTTTAACAGATGGGGATTAGCTTGGTCGTTTTTGTCGAAAGATATTATCGATTTAACAAATGCGCCCGTTATTAGAAAGAGTGGAGATTATATCGCGAGATTATTGAAGGAACAGCGTCCAGCAGAAATACAATTTCCGATGCGACACAAATTTTCTTCCCTCGACCATTTAGTCCGGTTTCTGGAAGAGACAATGGAGGAATTACATGTAATACTCCATTTTATATTTTACGTATTATATACGAAATTTCGATTCATCTTACGTAAATTCAATATAGGTACAAATTAAAGAATTAAATTTGCCGATCGACGATTTCAACGGCTGGTCGTGTCAACTGATCGCGCAGGAGAACACCTGGTCCTACGCACGAAGGAAACGTCGCCTAGCACAAAGGCTAATCAATCAATCTAAAGAGAATGAGACGGAATGTACGACTGACGATAAAAATGATGACACGCGAAATAATTCTATTGAGGAAAGAGTTGAAACATCAATGGAAGAACAATCTGTTACGAAGCAGCCTTTGTTGATATGTAGTTTTTTTGTCGAAGTGGTAGAGCACGAAGAATCTGAAGATGACGATGTAAAGATTTCTATAGTTTATGAGAAAGGAACCGGTGGCAAGAACGCGTTGGAGACGTTTCGTCAATATTTGATTAATAAACTGGATGTACGAGAACATTTTCAGAAACGACAAGCAAAATCGAATAAAAAGAAGCGTAAACGATTAAAGACGAGCGACAATGAAAAAAAATCGTTTGCAAGCGATGATGTGGAATCTGCTTAAGACGCCAAGATCGTATTCCGTACAAAATGATTTATTTTACGCGCAAACTTCTTGAAATTACGTAACAGGTAACATATGTAAATCAAGTATTTAATTTTATTTATAATCAATAGTCCTTATTAACTAGCATTCATTTATCATACATTTTGGCTAACAAGTGCAATATAATATTTTCATTGTTGTAAAGTATTCCAAACTCGTTAAATAGAAACTACACGGCACGTTTCATTTATTCACCTTCTCGTTATTATCGATATTTAATGATATTATCGTTATCATTATAAACGTAATTGATTTAAAACACAAAATAATTTTTTCTCATTTAAAACAAATTAATCAATTAATAACATATCTGGCTTGATTATGATAAAATTTCAACATAGGACATTTCCTGGCATTCGTCTTTTAACGAATACTACTTGATAAAGATATATGATTCATAAACAGAAATAAGTAGATTAACATCTTGGTAACGGATGACTCTCAATGTCTGTAACTCTATAACTACCTGCAGTACTTCTAGTAGTAATGAGGAAATTGACGCTACTCCCCTAATACGGTGACTAATGAGCCTTTTTTTTTTTATAATCATTATCAATGCGATTCAACAATGCACCTGTCATTATACCATGCTTTTGCTGCCACCACTGTTTTCTCTTTTTAAACGAAACATACCTTTAGGAACAAAAGATGTTCATTTAAATTAAAATTGTTTACAGATTCAAATCCTCGCGTGACGTGACAATAGAAATAAACATGATACAAAGATGAAAGACAGTTTTTCATGTGATGCATGCAGTATAAAAACTATGTGGTAAAGCTGTAAGAATTGTTCTTGTTGAATGCAATACAAATTTCGCATTGGTCTCGTCCTCGATTAATTAATTTTATGAGAAATTTATTATCGCTTGTTAGAAAGAGATCTATCACTTATATTGAATCCAACAAGACTAATACCTAAAAAATAAAAAACGTACGTATGACTTCAATATGCGTAGAGTTAATCGATGGCAACTAGAACGGAAGTGACAGTGCTGCCTGATGGCACAAAATGATTTCAAGTATTGTATGTACCTACGAATAAAATAGCCTATCGAGAACGTAGAAAAAAAATTGACTTACACTCTATGTTAATAAAATCCGTTATTCGTTTTACGATTTCCGTACCGCATTAATTTGGTCGATACGTTGCGCGTTCTTCAAGTTTCGATAAACACTTGTGCAATACGCTGGAAGAAATACTAGTGTACTATTTCGTCGATTAATACAACAATGTAACGTTCGCAATATCCGTAATCTTTTTTCGTATCGTTACGAAGTATAATTAATTGAGCCTTTTGAAAAAACACGACGATATTAGGCAATGTAAATTAATCACTGGTATCTTGATTTTTCGACCATATTCTTATTTTTGTTCGTTTGATCATTTGGTAAATTAAATCATGAGCGGCGATACTTGTGACAAGGCAATCAATGTTTTCGTTCAGAATTATTTACACAAGTGGAGAATTCGAAGTTTTCATATATATATGCAGTCGTAAATCAGTCAAATAAATTCTATAGCTTGGCGTGTTATAGGTAGTCGAGCATCGCGAGCATTAGGAAGTTTCCACCTACACTGTTATTTGATCCTCGCACTGTGAAAGTTCCATTTTGATAGCACTTGATGAAGTGCATACGAAATACACCTCGAATAACGATCCTCAACATCAAGCAAAAACCGTTGTTGCTTTCATTTTTTCCCAATCAATTATATATGCCGTACTCGCGTTACTCTTGAAAAAGACCGGACGCGGGCAGGGAAAGACTAGGAGTTGGAAAGAAAACTACTAAGTGTCATCGTTAACAATTTAAAACGAGCTCAGCTTTCTGCGACTACTGGTTCTAACGTTGTCTTATTCTCCTCCAACTTTTTCAATTCTACTTTCTGTGCTTCCACCTTTTTCTCTACCTTTTTATTCTCCTTTTCCTCTTTCTTACTCTCTTTCTCGTTCTTCTTATTTTCCTTCTCCTCCTTTTTATTATTGTCTTTTTCTTCCTTCTTAGTCTCCTTATTTCCATTTTGAAGCGCCTTCATTTCGCCGTCAGGCGTCTGTTCCTTTTGCCGTTTCTCTATCTCGGCTTTGAAATTTTCGATGTCCTGCTGACTGATTTGAACGAACAGAATGCCGTTGATCACGTTCAACATGTCGAGCACAGATCCCATGCTAGGCGGCTGAACTTGAATCGGTGGCAGGCTAACGCCCGATTTTCCAGTATAAATTTCGTTCATCTTCTTCTGAAGAACAACAGCTTGTTGCGTGAGATGTCTTAAACAATCACTGCTCTCTTTAGTTTTCTCGTGATCCTCTCCCAACTGTTGCTTGTAGATAGAGTAAGTTTCTTTCTCGTTATTCAAAGCTGCCCGGAAATCGCCCATACAGGACTGGGTTCTCGCCACGAGGTGATAAGAGACAGCGACCTTCAACGACCGCGGTCCGTGATAACGACGATTAAGATCCAAAGCATGCTCCAGAAAGCGGAGCGACAGTTCGTATTCACCGACAGCATGAAGTATCAATGAAATATTGCTATCAAGTAGCGCTACTTCCGGATGATCTTCGCCAAAAACTAACAGAGCCAAATAACGAGCTCTGTAGAGTAACCTAAGTGAAACAGAAACTTGGCCGTTGGCGAAGGAATATAGTGCTAGATGGATATATTCGGTAATAGTATATGGATGATCAATTCCGTTTACTCTCTCCGACATAAGGACCGCTTTTTGTTGTGTAGCGAGAGCCTCCCCATGGTCGCCCATTATGTAATTCAATCGCGCAAGCATTCTGAGACATTGCGCAATTTCGGGATGCATCGCGCCGTAGACGTTATTCAACAAATTCAATGCCTCGCTGATTAATTCATAACCATCTTTCAAATACCCCTGTTGAATCTTACTTTGCCCCGTTGTATAGAAATTGTATGCGTCGCTAGCCTAAACAAAATGAAATCATTTAGATATAGAAACATGGAAATAAAATTCTCTTACTTACTCTAGGATTGATATGCTTCACAACGGGGAATATATTAAGTATATCTTCTTCGAAGAACGTGGCTCTGTTCTTGTTCTCGAAATTATATTCGCGTAATAAAATTTGGATACCAGTCTTTATACAGAAGTTACGCAGTAACGAGATTTTCTGTAAATGAAAATGTTCTATCGTGGCGTCCAGAGATTCCGGACACGGAGTCTCCCAATCGTAATAGCTTTTCAGATCGGCTTTGATCTGTTGCCAAAGAGATTTAGGCGTCAAGGAAGCCCATTCCACTTCCGACTGTTGCGGACCATTATTTCTACCTTTCCTTTTATTACGACGTTTGGCAGTTTTACTTTGTAGCTGAAACCGATAATTATATAAATTTTCACCTAGAAGATTATTTCGTTCATTGATACATTTCATAATAGTAATAAACGAGTAAAATCAACGAATATAAAACGGCTACGTCCTGCGATTACACTACTATCGTACCTCTTCCAAATTTTGTTGTGGATGAATAATTTGTGCAGAGGAGAGCAAGCAATTTAAGAAATGACTAATTGCTGCTGAAAGACTCATTAATTCCGTACCCTGAAAAACAAACGGTTGAGTCATTCACGTTCAATAAAATTCAAGTTGTTTTATTCTTTACCAATATACCTGCATATAAAATGTAAAAATATGTTTAGCTGAGCGTAAAATAAGTTCCGAAACAGCGATGCACTTGAGATATTCCAATTTTCGAATCGTAGATAACATAGTTGCTAATTTTCCAAGATATCGCACATTAATACCTTTACCATGTAAAGCCTCTACAAGCGTACTGCCATCCATTGCAGCAGCTGTATGATCTATGTACTCTCGAATCTATAACAATTTTAATTGTGTACACTGTTTAGAACGTTACTTCCTATAGAGGAACTAAAGAACTATTAAAACTCACAAACGTAGGAATCTGAACGGTGAGTAAAAAGTCGGCAGCATCTTGTACCAACTGCTTTTGCTTCTTCAAGGCAGGACCATTTGGATCTGGATGTCTAACACCCGGAGAAAATACATCCGGATTGAATCTAACGTCGAATTCAGCCTCTCGCAAACTACCAACTGCTGTTGCTGCTCTTCGAACTATTTCTTTCGTGCTCTCTTCCACTGAAAATGAAATAAGTGAACTTAATATACATCGTTCAGTAACGCAAATGATTTATTACACACATTCTTGTTTCTCTCCACCAGTAATGGAATCGGTAATGCTCTCTACAATCTTCTTGGCTTCATCCGTTTCAATAAGAGCCTGAGTTGAGTCTTCTTTATTACTATCCACTGCAACAGCATTGGATTCTTCCTTTTTACCTTCCTAGTGATCAATTTCATATGAAACATCAACGATATTATCGTAATGATATCCGCCGAATGTTTAAACAAATTTCTTACGTTAACAGTAGTTTCCTTTTCTTTTTGCACTCTTCTTGCAGATGTAAGTTGCTGTAAGTGAACAGCGGCATGTTTAATAAATTGCACGTATCTAGCTTCGACGAAGGAGTCGATTAATTCTTGACGAAGGCAAGCTAGCTTGTGCTTATGCTCAATTGGAAAACCTAAAGCTCTAGCTTCTTTAGTTAGCTCAACTCCTTCCACTGCAAAGAGCACAATAATAATGTTATAATTGATAATAATTTTGAATTCAGAAATATCGTATCAATTTACATTTGAGAAAATTGACGTCAGGAGGAAAAGTTCGTAACAAATCCAAAACGTAGTGTCGAGAATCATTTCCGATAATGCCCTTGCATTCTACGCTGCTGCAAAGTTCGATCTCCTCGCCAGCATCATTGATAACCTTATGAGGAAGAATTTTCAACTGTTGGCCGGTCTTATTTAACTATAAAATATCACGCACGTGTTTTAAAATGATTGTCATAAATGCTTCTTACAAATAAGACGTAATATTATTATTCTGAACACTGACCAATTCGAGATACTTTGGATGCGTGAGAACCGTTTTCCCAAAATCTATAGAACCATAAACAACGGATTGCTCCTGCTCTCGTTCCAAGATTCCGGGGATGATCGACTGAGCGGTGACACGATATCCTCTATGCAGAGGAATATGAGTGATTACCACGAATATTTTAACATCCGTTCGAGATCGGGATGTAAGTTGCAATAGAATATTGAACTAGTATGTACAAATGATCCGCTACAAAATATCCACGTCGTACAAATAATGTGTCGAAAGGGGTGCACGTATTTGATTCCAGAACAAACCTGTAATCGATTACAACGGTGCCAAGTGTGTAAAGGCTGGGCAGATCAACAGCTGCGTACACTCGGACGCCTTGTAAATCGTTCCGCGGTGCAACGAAAGCAGCTGCGTCGCCACCGAGCTCTTTGTAATGATCCCTGACGTCAAACCCAAGGGAGAAGAAAATATTATTCCAGATAAACATTTGCATTTTCGCTTCTTCGCCTGGGTTTATCGCCATCACGTTACCGTCTATCACGGCCACGGCACCTCGCGTGGCGGCAGCAACGAAGTCACTGTGTACCTAAGCAATTCAGTCATTCATAAAATCTGGTCGTACGTTGAGAATCGTATGTTACGTAAATAACAGGCATACTTTAAAAATAGCACGTTCCCTAAGCAATCTTTCGGGTAAGTTTTTTCGAGGTAGCTCTCTCGTTGTCTGCAACTCCTCATTCCAATCTCGAGTTTGCCCGGGGATATGCTCTTCGTATCCCAATTTAGAAGAGAAAGCTACAAATGGGAAGAATATACAGTTACTTTAGTACTGATAATTAACACCATTAACGCTTCTCTAGTTCGAAGGAACGTGGGATTCTCGTAAATTTGATCGTATTGTGTTCTGTATAAAATCGAACGTACTATCTTCGGCACGAATCGCGTCGATTGTGTGTTCAATTTGAGGCGCGCACCAAGCATAGAGCTGATACGGCGTGGCCACCCGTTCGAACGGGTGTCTCTGTGTTCTCCGTCTCTGCATAGCGACGAAACCCCGTTTAAACGCCGGGCTGAGTTGGTTCAGTAGTTCAATTAAGCTATGACATAGATGACTTGGGGTCGCCGGTTTCGGATTAAATACTTCTTTTGTCGATTGATTGACGAAGAAGCCCCTGGCGCACGCAGTCAAATAATATTGCTTGTCTTCTAACGTCACTACATGCAAGTATAATAAGTCACCGTGAAGCTTCCTGTGGCCGGGTGGCGGATTCCATCCGGACGTTGTTAATACCTGCGGTTATTAGTCAAATAAAGTATTCGACATGTAGTTGAACCAAATGATACAGAGTCTTTTAATTACTTTCAAACAAGGGGGACATTTCTGTTCTTTGGCTTGCGGTTGTAGAGGTAGCAATGGCCTGTCTTTACAGCCTGGTATAATGTAGTCAGGTGGGGTACAATCGACCGAATCTGCTCTGCTCTTTTTCTTCTCTAGAATGTCACCGTTCGTGACCACGTTTAGGAACGATAAACTACTACACTCGACGCCATTATAAGCGTCAGCAGGATCTACAGACTTCAATAAATCTCGAACATGTCGGACGTGTATACGAGCCTCTCGCATCGTGTACGGTTCTTCCACGACTTTAATCACGGAACCCTCTTTTAGGCCTTCAATGTTCTTCAACTCGGCAAAATTATCCAACGTGTTACCGTCGAGCTGAAGGGAGAAACACGTCCGATGGCAGGTGTCCTCGCGATCCATAAGTAACTGATGGATTTCCTAAATGGCAATAATACAATTTATTTATAACTATCACGCCATAAGCAGGCGCAAATAAATTGCAGGAGAAAATTTCTTATAGGATTGTTACCTGAACCAATTCCATACTGGAGACTTGAATATCAAAGGGTTCGGCACCCGGACTAACGATCTTAACGGTAAATCCCATATCTTGAATAAAAACAATTTCTTGTTCGCTTCCAGCGTCCTTATCACCATCCTCTTTCTCGCATTTCTCAATCTTTTTATCGTTATCTTCATCTTCTTCGTTTTCCTTCTCGCTCCCTTTTTCCTTCGTTGCTTCGACTTCACCCTTCTCGACGACGTTTTTGGAGGCAGTGCTCGAACTTCCGGTTTCCTCCGCGGATTCCTTCATATCTAAACACGCGGATCGAATGAGTGCATAAATGTTCGTTACGAAGATTGAAGTATCACAAAACAAATTAATCCGATTGCGTGAATGGAAGAATTTTTACTAATTGAAAATATCGCATTATTGATAAATGCCTCAAACAAATGAACTAAATATCAGGAACGAATAACATGACAACACTTTTGTCTTTAACTTACATAATAAACACTAAAGAGCTATTCATATATATTTCAATGATTGACAGCCGTTCAGCAAACGATTTCGTCTTTCAAATAACACGCGAATTATACTGGCCTCGGTTTTTTATTCATAGTTGAACTGAACTATTTAGACATAACTGTACAATATGTACTACAAGTGCTTAACAGCAGGTGGGAAAATGTTCAAATGCGCGAGAATTATATTGGAAATTATTCCTTTTGACGATTTTTACATGAAAGACAAAGATTAATTGACGTTACATATGTATAAGCAAGTTTAATTTCAGCAAATGTGGTAAATAAGTGTTGCACAATGCTCGATACTTCTTTCGATTGAAATACCGCTAAATGCCCGCTCCATGCGTATTTACCCTTGACAAGAATAAACGAATAATTGCGCGCACCATTTCCATGGAAACAGGGTACATTTTCGACTAGATACGATGGTGGACATCCGTGGGGCTGCCACTTGCATTCACCAACGCATTTATAAATAAACGGCAATGTAAATAGTCCGTACTCAAATGCCGTACTATTTTTATCTATACCATGTTTGCAATATACATCCATTTCTGGCATACGTCGATCTTAACGAGGTAGTCTGTAATACTAATTAAGATTGACAACTAGGTGGTCCGCTTATCAGTTGCCACCGCGATTCCAAGTCGTATAGGTATGTGACCCGAATGCTTAAACGCGTTAGAAATTGCCAAACCTTGAACTTAATAGTGGTATTCGCTTTTCAAGAATCCGCGTACGTCTATGTATAACAGCTCGGTAATAATTGCATACGAATGTGCAATGATAAATTAAAAATAGTGAACGGATATGCACGTATTCAAAAGCAGACTAATTATAACGAGGTATAACATTAAAATACGATTATAACCGTATGACTGAATTTTTAACTAAAGATAACAAAGACAGTTTTAGTAATGAACGATAGTTGAAGTACTTCTGTACATGTGATATATTCTATTTTCTATGTTCATCATCATTTTTCGAATTATCGTTAGTCAAATTAATCAGAGGTTTCTCTTTTCGTTAAGATTTAAAATAATGTAAATATTTACGTACAATGCGATTATCGATCATTCATCTGCTAAATCATTGAATCTACCATCCAAATCTGATTGCTCATACAAAATGCAAATTTGTCCCGAAAGATAAAGATCGAAAGCGTAAGCTATTACATTTGTGTAAATATTAATATGCCTCTTAAATATTTAACAATTTTCTAGTGATAAAAGTCGTGGTACTTTATGAAAATTACTGATAGCATAAATTAAATTAAATGATCTGATAACATTTCTTTTGTATAGTAACGTTAATACGAAATTAGTGAAAGATAAAAAATTACACAACTAGTATTTTACATTATACTAAACCGTAAAACTATTTAAATTATCTTGACATTCGTGAATGTATATCTTTAATTAATCTTGTTTTATGTTAATAAAGTGCAATTTTATCATGGAAACTTGATATTCGAGTAGTTATGTACATACATAAATGTACTCTAGTATCTCCAACAGAAACCGTGCTGTTTATCTTTCAAGTCAATTGCTTTATCGCTGCCTTATCTTACGTTGTACTACTTCATCTTGAAACTGTTCTCAAGAAGATAAGTAGAAAGATAAAGATGTATCAAAAAATAGTATTTTCCAAAACGATTTCGTGTTTCATATCTCAACTACAAGTTTTTCCTAAACTTCTATCTCTCCAAAACAATTCGAATTGTGTCAAGGACATGTCGAGAAAATAAGTGAATAAATAATATTGTCAAAAACAAAGATTTATGATTCTTATAAATTACAGAATTAGTTCAGGAAACGCTGGAATTAAATCGATGCTTTCATTTGATAAACCTATTAATATAAGTTAATTATGTACGATCTACTAAATATTCTCCAAAATTTTTTTTTTCTACAAAAAAAATTGTGTAAATATTATACATATTTTAATGTTGAAGTTACGTAAAAAGATAAAAGCACTAAAAGGTTAAATATGATCGCGCAATGAAGAAGCGTAATCTCAACGATACGCAAGTAGCAGAATAGGATCACTATACAAATATCGAATTCAACACCAACAATGTAGTGACGAGTACAAGCAGGATGTAAGAGTAGTTAAACAGAGTTGTTACATTCATCAGTGATCATTAATCGAGTTGAATATTAAGAAAAATCTGAGAAACGTTTTAAAACTGCAATTCGTATAAAATACATCATAATATGTATATTTATTTAACCGTTGAACTTTTACAAAGCTCCACTGTTTTCCAAAATCGTGACTTGACAAGATATTTCAACAATTTTAGTATATCAGAAGTAAAGATGTAAGGGAGCGGCACAATGTTAGAAGGAACGATAACCCCTGTTATCAATGATTCCTTGTAATTCACCATTGTTCCTTCGAAGCACGTGACCCTTCATGAAACGTTCTAACATTTTATTTCAAATGATATCTCGTTTACTATTTATTTAATTATATGATTTTAATAAAAACGAAATTAATAGACCATTTTCTTCGACAATGATATTTTAGTTATGCATTCTTAACGATTTCCTCGTTGATACGCCTATGCGCGTGGAGTCATTAACATGCACGTGTTCCCTTTGGTTCTTTTTTCACGAGAAGATTAGCTTTCGAAAAAGGAGCAAACTAATGAAATAGGTCCAGTGTCCCTTGGCAGCGGAAAGTGATCTGCTTTAAAAATCTGTTTTAAATTATACGCACTCGTTTCCCATCGCCTGTTGGACTTTGTAAATGTTTAAAACGCGTTACTACCGAAGGAGGCAAAAAGCGTCTTAAAAGCGAAAGAAAACGCAGTACAATTGTGCAATATACTTTACATAATTCTCATTGTTGGCAGACGCTAGGAGCATGTGTGTAACAATTTCAAATGGACTTGGATATCATGTAATCGCTTGTAACGAAAGTATAATTATTGTCAAATGAAATTGTCCATACGTAAACGATCTACAGTATTATCTGGGCTCAATAATCAGTAATCAATAATCTGAATAACATTTTTCAGTCAATATTTACAAATATAGGGTACAAACTAACTGAATAATAAAAAGCTGGCTACCACATTCCGCCACCAGTGGAAATTTTCAAACGTTAAAATGAGATGTATCGAACTGAATAGTTAAACAGGACAGGTAACATGGTTTCATCATCCAAGGAGAAACTAATCACGTGCTTCCGAGAGATTAATTACCTTCGGAGTATGAAGAAAATTCGTGTAAATTGTTGATGTTGCGAAAATACGGGAAATAACAGTAAACGAAGAGATAATGCCAGAATGCATCGAGTCGAAGGTTCGTCTTCGAAGAAAGAAGCATGTCAAACGATATGTACATGCATTCTTGTGCAACTACTTGCAAAATGGGTAACAAGAATATCCTGAGCCGCGATCGACTGTGATAACCGGATACGACGAACTGCTGAAAATTCGTCTGCTAGCGGAAACGGTGTCTTCTGCTAGTTTCTCCTTTGATAAAACTCGTGGCTTATATGACCCCACGGTACATACATTCGCGCAATTCGCGCGTTACATAACACCAAGGGCCCGGCTTTTGGCTGAGGCGGCATCGTTAAAGGCATACATTAGAACGAACGGAACAAGGTAACCTGATCGAATCATTACATAACGTGATCGGCGGTGTCGTTGAGCGACGGAAGACGGAAAAATCCTTAGCCACCGATTAGAAAATCACCATTTACTAACCAATACTTGATGGTTCCTCATTCCCGTTCAGCAAAGGGATTTTCGTACTCCCATTTTCCATGGAGGCCTCGATCTGTGCGTCCAATGTCATCTTTCTTTAACAACCCCTTTTAAGATTTAACACGATCTTCGAAGCCGGTACGTTCTTGCTGTTCACGGTGACACGCGCGCACACCCCGTAGAAGTTATACCCCAAAAACGACGTCCCGTCTCTTTTCACGAGGCAGCACACCAACTCTGAAACACTCCGAGCCGCTTTTCTCTACCGCACGTGCGTTTCGAACGAAGTACAAAGTCTAATGTGCGCGATTGGTCTTTGGGTCTAGCCAGACGTCGAACCGACGTCTTCGATTGGTATTTCTAGTCACATGAGCCACCCCTCGTTTCTTCCTGAATGATTATCATTCGCCGTTGCCGTTGTATCAAACGCCTCAGTCTCCTTTGAAGTTAGACGTTGTCTGGAACTTCTTTGATTGGTAACAATTGTTAGAAAGAAAATCATTCTCGGGACGTAAAAGTTTCTAGATGACAAATTTCTAACCTTCCGTGCTACCCCATTTAAACAGGTAGCAACTCGCACTTTATTTTAAAACGAACATTACGTGTTATTAAAGAATTACTCATTGACGAACGAAACTGAAGTAAAGAAATCAAAGAATAATTAGCGTTCCATTAAACAAAACTCTGTCAAGTGTTGCGAAAATCAGATTCGAAAATTGGCAGAATGTCGGCAGAAGAACAGACTGATTTGCGTTTAGGACCTGATCCTAATGTCACTTATCCGATACAAGTACAATACTGTGGAAATTGTTCTCTTCCTATCGAGGTAAGACCGTTCCAAACAATCGATGTCCTCTGTTTGTGATATATGTCAAAACGCTAGCATTAAAAATTTTGGAAAATTTCATTTCCATGTTACAGTACTGTGAATACTATCCAGAGTATGAAAAGTGTAAGCAATGGCTAGAAAGAAATCTACCGACAGAATTTGAGAAAGTCAAATTAGGTAATCATCAGCATTATATATAGACCCGGAACATGTTAATTTATATGTATTGCATTGTGTCATAAGTTTATTTTCTTGTTTGACCAGTCGAAGACAATATCACAGAGGCAGGGGGTGGTGAAGATGAAAAGAAACGTCAAAAACGTGGTGGCAAGGGAATGTTGAAGACAAAGAAGAAGGAAGATGTTCCAAGATTGGTGACCGTGTCTAGAGCACCAAGAGGAAAAAAGAAATCAGTTACAGTTGTAACTGGTTTGAGTACTTTCGGTAATAAGATGTGCTCACTTGTACTGATCTTTTATCTCAAAGAAGATCGATTATCATTAAATGAAAGATCATTTTTACTTTATAGATATAGATTTGAAAGTAGCTGCAAAATTCTTTGGTAGTAAATTTGCATGCGGGTCCAGTGTAACAGGAGATGATGAAATAGTTATACAGGGTGATGTGAAGGATGATTTATTTGAAGTAATCCCCGAGAAATGGCCACAGGTAATAATAGCAATTACAATTGTTTTGTCAATAGAAAGTAAATCTGATATTCTTGATATTGAATTCACAGATTGATGAAGACTCCATAGACGATCTTGGTGATCAGAAAAGATAATAAGCCATCCAAATTTTCACTTGCACAACTGTATTTAATACTATACTATTTCCATTTATGGTTATTTTAAATAAAATGTACATAACGTATATAAAATGTTTTTAATGATTTTCGAGAATCAGATAAAATCATTACCCGTCCTTGTCCTCCTGTTCTTCTTCACCTAAATAATTTGCTACCACTTGTAGCAAAGACTCTACGTCTTCATCTGTCAAACGATCTTCACTATCCTCTACTATCTAAAAATATAATCAATTTCTTATTAAAGTGTTCTCCTATTTTCCATTATATATTTAAAAACATATATTACCAATTGTATTTCTAGAGGCGTCTTTGGGGACACGTTAAGAAGGGTCAGTTTCTCGCATTTCGATAATTTAAATGGTTCTAGCGCTTTTAAGAAACCCTTAATTTTCTCAGGTGATTGCTTTTTACATGGAGTCTCTTCCAAATATCTTATAGTCTGATATGTTATTGTTGCTAACTGATTCTGTTTCATTTTTTGTCTTTTATTAGCTTTTATATTCTGCAATATATCCAGGACTTCATAATTGCTCAAGTATGCTGAACATTCGTTCAAACTAAAATCAAAATCAAATTTACTGTGAGAATCTCTTATTATTTACTTAATAAAATGATGATTAACGAAATGACAGTTACTTACACTTCCATGTTAAATTTTTAAACAATGTTTATTGTATAAATTCTCTCTGTTTTTACTATTACACTGTATATAAGGTTATATACGCATTATTATTACTTTTTATATAAACAAGAACGATATCGGTAATTCAAAATATTATTCGAATCATTTGTATTTGTATTAGTATAGGAGTAAAAGCAGAAAGCAGTATACATACGTATGTGTGTTACGTATGGTTTTCTTTTTAACGTGACAAATTTACGCGGGAAGGTAAGCAGGCAAGAATGGGCAAGAAGGTTAGTCAAAGTCCTAACATGGCACAGCGTAGTATAACGTACGTAATCCAACATAAATTACCAATTAAATTATTATTATTAAAGCTTAATACATACTTTAAAGTGTTTGCAATATTCTCTTTTGATTTTTAATACTTTCCACAGGTCATTTTTCGCGAAATCAAGCTCAGAAAATAAAGCTGAATCTAACGGTACAAGGTACGTTGATTACTCTTTTGAATATTCTATCGAATTATATGATTATGTTTAGTCGTATCGCCTTTTATGCGAGATTAACTGTACTCGATAAGAAATTGCCGTGTACAGTTCTCGTAAATGTATCACCATTGAACATAATTTCATTTCCGACAATAAATAATGTTCTTAATTGGATACACATTACTAGCAATGTTAAGGAAGATAGAGACAGTCCGCCAAGTTCTAAAAGGAAAAGAGATGATAGCGAAGATAGCAGTGAAACTGGGAGGTAATAGAATGAAAATGTCAGATCTGAATGTTTTGAATAATCAAATACTTGTTCATTTGCTAGTTCTCCAGCTAATAAAAAATTGGAGAGTCCTTCAAAATCTAAGAAGTCATTGAAAACTCCGTCACCACAGAAGAAAGTAAATGGTAAGATAGATAAGTAATTTATGATATACGATTAAGCTTCATAGATTACTTAATGTTATATTTGTATTTAAGGAACACCAAAAATAAAAATTACTCCTACGAAAACAATTAAAGACACTGAGAAAAGGAGAGCTAAGACTCCGCTTACTGCTTCGAAGAAGAAGCAGAAAATCACCGATGTAGAAGATACTCCCAAAAAGGTCAGTACAGAACGAAAAAGGAAATTAGATGAGGAAGAGCAAAAAGAAAATAGCGCAGACAGCGCAGAACATAAAGCAGAATCAGATGCAGAAGTAAAATCTGAGGAGACTTCACCCGATGAATCTATTAACAAAAAGGAAATAAAGCCTAAGAGGAGAACTAGACAGAGGAGGAGAATATCATCATCAGATGTCGATGAGAAAGAAAAAACTCCACCCAGTAAGAAACAAAAAACTCCACACAGTAAAACTGAAAAATCTCCGTCCAATAAGAAAGAAAAAACTTCACCTAGAAGGGAAGAAGAGTCTAATGAGGAAGACTTAAAAGAAGATGAGGAAGAAAATAAGAGAGAGGAAAAAAAGGTAGATGACAAGAAACAAAATAAGAAAGAGGAAAAAGAAGTAGATGATGAGAAAGAAAATAAGGAAACGGAAGAAAGTGTAGATAATTCTCCTAAGAAGATGCACAGTTTTTTCTCTCCGAAGCAGAAAGGCAATGTAAAGAATAATAGCGGAGATAAGAAAAAGTCCGATAGTCATTCGTACAATCCCAGTGCCTCAAAGTACGATCCGATTAAAGACGCTTGCTGGAAACAGGGTGAAAAAGTGCCATACGTTGCGTTAACACGCACATTAGAACTGATCGAGAACACAAGCGCTCGATTGAAAATAGTAGAAATTTTGTCAAATTACTTTCGGTCAGTTATCGTTCTAAGTCCAAATGATTTATTACCAAGCGTATACCTGTGTCTCAATCAACTCGCGCCTGCTTACGAAGGGATTGAATTGGGTATAGCCGAAACGTATCTCATGAAAGCCATAGCACAGTGTACCGGTAGAACTTTAGCGCAAATTAAAGTGGACGTACAGGAGGTTGGTGATTTGGGTATTGTAGCAGAAGGGAGTCGTTCCAATCAGAGAACAATGTTTCAACCCGCGCCGTTAACAGTATCGAACGTATATACTAGACTGAAAGAAATAGGTCAAATGACCGGTTCTGCGTCAATGACCAAGAAGCTGGATAAAATTCAATCACTTTTTGTAGCATGTCGTTTTACTGAAGCTAGGTATCTGATTCGCTCGTTGGCTGGCAAACTTCGAATCGGTCTAGCGGAACAGTCTGTATTGCAAGCTATGGCATTAGCGTGCACGATGACTCCACCAAATCAGGAGTTTCCGCCAGAAATGTTGAATGTGAGCAAATCACTTTCAAGCGATGCGTTCAAACAGAAATACGATGAGACTGCTCTTATCATTAAAACGACATACTGCGAGTGTCCAAATTATGATAAAATAATTCCTGTTTTACTTAAAGAAGGAGTTGATGAGTTACCGAAAAAATGTAAAATTACACCTGGAATACCTATGAAACCTATGTTAGCGCATCCTACTAAAGGTGTACAAGAGGTATTAACGCGTTTCGACGGATTGAAGTTCACATGCGAGTGGAAATACGACGGGGAAAGAGCGCAGGTTTAACAACTCAAGTAACATAATATAAAACGTAAGATTTTGTAAGGGATTTAACCACGAGCATTTTACAGATTCATCTTTCCAAGGATGGAGATATTAGTATTTACAGTAGGAATCAAGAGAATAACACTACTAAATATCCGGATGTTATAAACCGATTTAAAAATACCCGTAGTGACAAGGTTGAAAGCTGTATCCTAGACTGTGAAGCAGTTGCTTGGGATAACGAGAAAAAACAAATTCTACCTTTCCAAGTACTTAGTACGAGAAAACGGAAGGTAAAGTATAATAATTAATAAGCTACTTCAAAAGTTTCATTATCTTTTTGTCACAGGATGCAAATGAAGCAGATATTAAAGTCCAAGTATGCGTGTTCATGTTTGATCTTCTGTATTTGAACGGAGAGCCGCTTGTGCAACAACCTTTCATAAAACGTCGTGAATTGCTAAGAGAAAATTTCAAGCAAGTAGAAGGAGAATGGAAGTTTGCCACAAATTTGGACACGACGACAATGGAACAAGTGCAAGACTTTTTAGATGAATCGGTCAAGGGTCAGTCTACTTTCTTAATAAAAAATGATTTATTTGACAATCTATATATTGTAATATTTAATAGGTAATTGCGAGGGACTTATGGTGAAGACTTTGGAACAAGAGGCAACATACGAGATTGCAAAGCGTTCGCGAAACTGGTTAAAATTAAAGAAAGATTATTTGGACGGTGTGGGTGATACGATAGATGCAGTTGTCATTGGTGGTTATCTAGGAAAAGGGAAAAGGACCGGAACTTATGGAGGATTTCTGTTGGCTTGTTACGATCAAGAGAATGAAGAATATCAAAGTATTTGCAAAGTAAGCGTCATTAATTTAGTACTTTGTTCAATCGTGATGAACTTAAATTTTAACTTTCAAGTTTGGATTTTATTTATTTTAGATCGGTACAGGATTCAGCGAAGAAGATCTTCAGAAGCATACTGAATTCTTTAAGGAACACATAATACCGCAAACTAAATCTTACTATCGTTACGACTCGTCTCTCCAACCCGATCACTGGTTCGAGCCCGTTCAAGTTTGGGAGATTAAATGCGCTGATCTGTCATTGTCACCTGTCCATAAAGCAGCCGTCGGTATTGTTGATCCAGAAAAAGGCATATCTTTGAGATTCCCGAGATTCATTCGTATTCGTGACGATAAGAACAGCGAGGAGGCCACGTCTGCTCAGCAAGTCGCAAATTTATATAACAGCCAGGAGCAGATAAAGAATCAGTCAACATCGACGAAAGTTACTGAAGAAGATTTTTATTAAATACTTCAATAAAGGGAGAGAACTAAATTATTTTTTAATCTACATAAAATAAGATTTTTATTATCAGATAGAACTTTTTATAATTGAACACATGAATATATTATGTTTTGTACATAAATAGATAAAGAATCTCTCAGTTCATCCATATAATATTCAATAAAATTCAACTTACTACATTGGAATCTGCTTTCTTTATTTAACTAACAAATAAGAATTTGACTGTACCTTTCGGATGTAGCGTTCGGTATGATCGTTTGAATTTCTAACCTCGTTTCTTCACTCGAACACAATGAAAGATGATCGAGTAATAACAACAGACACAATGAATCAGAAGTTATTTTATAATACTGTGTTGTCGCAAACGTTTTCCCCGGATGGAAATTACTTGTTAGCTGGAAATATATACGGGGACGTATCAGTGTTCGAGTAAGTAAACAATTTGATAAGAAAACATAGGTTATCCGTGAAAGTGAAAAGCTGATCAATTTGCTATACGATAAGTATTAAACAAGATAACTTTTCATAGATTATCAAAAGCCTTGGGAGTTCATAAAGGAGAAGAAAATGAGTTACAAGGGCCCAACTATCAGTTTGCTGCTCATCTTAATCAAGTGGAGAGTATGGTTTCGACAGACAATTTTTTAGTAACAGGAACATCAGGTGAAATTTGTGGATGGGATTGGAAAATAGTTACTTCAAGTAAAGCACCAAAGAGTAAAGTTTCATGGACTATACAACTGCCAGTCAACAAGTAAGATTAACTAACAAAAGCTTAGATGAATAATGTCTAAATTACATTGAACGTTTGCCATTTCAGGGACAGCTATGAGAAACCAGATGTTAATTATTTAGTATATTCCAAAACAAGCAACCTCTTGTATGCCGGTTGTGGTGATAATAATATTTACGTAATTACTTTGGAAGATGGTAGAATACTCAGAACTTTAGAAGGACATACTGACTATGTCCACTGTCTTTCTTTAACGTATGTATTATTTAGTTATTGCCAAATGATAGTTCATAATATTTTTCTCTAATAAATTTTATTGTATATTTCAGAGGCAATCAACTAGCTTCATCTGGTGAAGATGGAACGGTCAGGTTGTGGGATTTGCGAAAGCGGGAAAATACTAATATATTAACGCCTCATTTAGTAGAGAAAGTCGCCAGGCCAGCCTTAGGCAAATGGATTGGCGCTGTGGACTTTACAGAAGATTGGCTGGTAAGTACTTGCATTCTTTTTGTGTATGCATTTTGGGAAAACTGATAATATCTGGAATTCATTACATTCAGTTATGCGGTGGCGGTCCAAGTTTATCTTTGTGGCATATGCGTACGATGGAAGCAGCCACCGTGTTCGATCTTCCCGACGAAGGTATTCATGTAGCGAATATCTACGAGGAGCGTGTAATAGCGGCTGGTGCGGCACCGCATGTGTACCATCTGACTTACCAAGGAGACATGTTAGCCAAAGTGCCGACATCCAGCAACACCGTGTGCAGCATCGTTTATCAGGAAACACCGCAGAAAGTATTCAGTATAGCTGGTTCGTCGAACAATCTCGATGTTTGTACGAACTTTAATTACCGCGAATTAATGTTAAGGTTTGCATAATAGAACGAAACAGGATGAATGTATATGATTCGTGAAAGAAAACAATCTCATTATTTATACATATACTTTTAATAAATATATTATTACAATACGCCTTTTATAAAACTTGATGTAAAACTTTTTACAAATGTACAAACGTCTATTTGTGGGTCGTGATTAACATGGTCTATCAGAGACGATTGGCTAGCCGAGGCCATGCCGTGTTAAAGACTGACGTAGGGATACTTTTCGGAATGATTTCGAGCATCCAACTAAATTTGGAATAGTAGTGTAATAGTCACAAAAAGCCGTGGCCCGCGATCACAGCAGGTATAAAACCTTCTCTACCGTCCCGTGAACGAACCCAAAACCAGTCGCTAACGTGATCGCTTAGAAGAGCAACGACGTCCCCTTTGGAAACGCTCAGAGCGTTTCCACCTTGACCCTCGTAATCGCTACGTATAACGAGCAAAGTATGCCGAGACCCTTTGGTCCGAGCATTCGCTGCGGCTCTAAGGTACAGCCTGTCAACGCTGCGTTCACCACACGTAGACACCGCGTCCCTAGAACTTCTCCTCATCCTTGGATTTCTGCCTCGAGCTCCGCACTCTGACCTCGTGTCTCTTAGCTTTTCCGTGTCGGTCATGTTCCCTAAAAGAATTGCGTTACCTCGAAAAGCGTTCGACTTCGCGTGGATTAATCCTGTTCGTAGAATAAAAATATCGAAATTGTTAGAAATAAATCGACAAGATCACCTAGTGGACGAGGAAATACGTCTGTCGAATCCTCCCAACAAGGGCCCCTTGTTGGTTGCGGTAATATTCCTAACGGTAGACAAGCTGCATATCCGACGTACCCTTCCTGACCGTGCGGCGTTTGAACGTACAACCAGGTTTGATTCTTGAATACGGCGTTTACGACAGTTCCAAGAGGAAGAGCCATCTCATCTTGGGTACCGCCTTGAGTCTGGTACAGGACGGATGGGAAAGAAAGAACCACGGGTATGTTCGCGGGTTTTTCTATCGATGCCTGTAAATGTATTAAACAGATAATATTCCATTTCCGGAAGAAAGGCAAAGCAAATAATTAGATAAATAATGACAAATACCTTAGTAAGGAACGCGTCAATGTCTGCGATCTCGTAACCGAATCTGCTGGAAGGCCTGGGCTTGTGAGATCGTTTGGTTCTTCGATGCCTGTGCTTTTCCCGGCCACTAGGCGTGGACGTTGACTCACGAGAGACGAGAGACGGTTCGGACACTGTCCTCTTAACTTTCTCCTTCTCCTTTGCCTCCTTCAGCCCTGAGAATTCCTTCTCGGACTGCTTGTCCAACGGACTGTCCAACGATCTCTCGTTGACCAATATCTCCTTGACGGGCTGCAAGAAACGTGTAAACGTTAACGTCAACGCAAACGTGTTACGTTCTTCGTCGAGCCAGCAGCGTTGTTAAAAAGCAAACCTTTTCTTGTATTTCCTTCTCCGTCCTCTCGATCTTGTCCGTTCTATGCAGAATCTTCTTCTCCCGCTTCTCCGCGTGGACGTTCTCCTTGCCGACATCCTTTTCCTTCACGCTTTTCACGCTCTTCTTCGAGGACCTTTCCTTACTGTCACGCGACAAGCCCTCTCGATCGCCGTTCTCACCTGAGACAAAGATGACGTTGTTTTTAAAACGAACGAAATTACGAATGACTCGCGATTCCACTATAATCGAGGAGGTTCGTTGATATCACGATTAAAATTGCTGATTGACGACAAATTGTATTCTCACTCATACTTCCACGGACCTGCGTTTCCATTTGCGGTTGCGTGACCGTTGTTGGAGGCAGGTTGCTGCTGGCCGCGGAGGACCCAGGTCAGAGAGATCTTGGGTCGCAACAGGGTGCTTGGCCGTTGCCCCATGCTCCTCGGCGTCGTGAGAGGCGTCGAGGGCGTCGCGGGCGTCGGCGTTCTGGCCGGTGACGGCGACCTCGATGGCGTTACTACCTGCAAAGGACAATCCGCCACCAGGTCCACCGTCTGCACCGAAGAGCCATGTTCCTATACGAGAGAATAAAAAAATAAACATAGAATAAAGAAGCTCAAAGCTCTTTAGCGTGTACGATAAACTTATAAATTTCAACATCCGCAGATACAACGTACGCGCTTATGTACCTTCCTCCTTTCCTTTTTACAAAACGAATACACGTCATGTTAACTGTTTGAGATAAGCAGCTCGGAACGAGCACCGCGTGTGCCTCTAACAAGGTGAATGTAAACAGACGATACTGTACGGGAAATGAGCGCTATTCAAGGGACTAGTTTGCGTTACAGAAGTGCACTTCCCTTTTACAAGAGATAAATAGAATGACTACCGACTGTCAAGAGTTCGTGAATAATCAAACGTGGCCTCGGCTCAGAAGTCGAGGCGCAGCCTGCGGATGATTCAGAAATCGAGACAGGAGGCTCGTTACGGCCACCGTTCCGTTCAAGCAATTTCGACGACTGCTAAACGAATTGTTCACTTCATTACAACGACTTAACGTCCACAGATAAATCTTTCGCTGTCGTTACACATTTTTAGAATCGATATTTCGCTTATATTACTTCATCTCCGTTAAGTTAAACGTTTGAACCTACGGCGAGCCAGCCGCGTGTGTAATTAAAGTAATGAAGTACAGACGTAAAATACGATACACGCACATTTATTTGAGAAAAATTAACGATCCACGAGAATCGCAATCTTCTACTGGTATATAATTACAAGACGCAGGATACCCGTACAATTTTGCGACAGTTAAGATCAGTGGTGCACGTGCGTGTCGCTGTTTCCACGAACCCGATTATTAATTTGTCTCATAGGCGTTCAATTAGTCCGCGGATCTCGAAACGATTTAGGTATTCGCGAGCGAGTATTGCGCTTTACCACAGCGGGGAAATTTATGACTGTCGCCTCGTATAAATAGCGAGCCTCTGGCCACCGTGAAATTTACGAACGACCGCCTCTGGCCGGCTCGTAAAATTACTAAGTCGCCGTCTTCCTTCTTTCCATCTCGTTCGTTTTCATAAGAGACAATGAATCCCGGAAGCAAGCAGTTTGTACCGCGAGTAGAACCACAGCGGTTGAGCAATTTTACGATCGCAACAGTTAAAACAGTTAGAAATATCAGCGGTGATTATGGAAGGAATTATGTATACACGTTTTGATAAAATTTGCTAAATAAAATTTACGACCTCTCAATAATAGCAGAATCATCACCGGAGGCCAATCTAATTCTATTATGAGAACAGTTTCTAAAAAAGACGGTGCAAGAAAGGAATATCGGCGGGCACGTTCCCCTTAAACGATTCGACTATCCGTGCAATCTTTCAGCACCGTTTCGAGCTCGCGTGGACCGATCTCTGAAGATATTTCGCGCCGTGGCACGGACTCAGGGTTCGCAAACGCGTTCCTATGAATTATTGCACCATTAACGTGAGTAATCGCGCCGGCGGGAAAATTATATAGTAATTTGTTCACGGCTGATCGAATACGTCGAGGATTTTTTATATTCTCTCTTTTGCGAGAGGGGTAATGAAACGGGCCAGTCCCGAGGGGAAAAACGCGTTTCAACCCCGGGACCCGTGGCTAGCGGCTATGAAAAATGAAGACGTTTCACCTGGCCGCTTTTGATTTTACGCGCTGAATGGACCAGCTAAGTAGCCATTCGGACGTCGTTATAATTTATACGTCGCCCTTTGTGTTACGCACTCCCTCTGATGATCGGTTGACCGATTACCCCCTCGACGACTCTCAACACTATTTGTAGAACAAAACTTGTGGCCATATAAACAAGTATAAAGAATTAAAACAGATTTACGGACACCCGATGAGTATCCTTCAGAGGAAGTTGAAACGCGAGATTGGAACATCTGTTTCGTTGCATTAGCCATGTTATGTGACGAAGATAAAGATTCGATTTTTATCTGGAGTTATTAAAAACAGTGTCGCGAGTTAAGGAAGGATTAACGTAGAACGTCGCGTCAACATCGGAGGGACAAGAAGAAAGAGCAGGGTCCGGTTTAAGTGACAGAAAGGCTGGGCTGTGGCGCGAATGAACACGCGAAGGTAGCCCCGGGTGACAAGTTAAAAAGGGGAGGGACGGCGCGAGCCACGACCAGCCTCGGATCATGCTAATGAAATTCTCAAGATATCTATCTCGCGCGCCACTGTGCGCAGGGCATTAGTTTAGCGTCTTGCTCGCGGCCACCTCGATCTTATCTGTCCGCCTTCAGACGCGCGGTATCAATTTTCCCTGGAACGTGAAACGTACTTACGAGGATCGTCACCCAATTCACGCTAACGATTGTATGCTACCGGCGAACTTCCTCGGTTTGTCTCACAATCAGCTTCACAGATGGAGAATCGTGGGGGTAGTTTTAATTTTGACGGAGGAGACTCTTGAATTTTCAATCTCAATTTTTTCGATAAAATACTGTAGCGTCATTGAGATAATTCGATAAATGAAAAATTCAAGGAAGAGGAAGCGTGGTAATAATTAGAAATCCGTTAATAGCCGTGCCGGCTTGATAGTACGATTCGGTGCCATCAAAGGATCTCAATGGCATGAGAAGTGGCTAAGTCTGCGGCAGCTACGTCTTCATATTCATTTCTATGCCGTGACTCGTCGATTTCATTTTCTGCGTCTTCAGCTTCGTTATTGTGAGAATGCCGCGGCGCGTTGATTCAAAGATCATCGACTGAGGCGCAATGATGAACGAGCATCGCGTTCTTTTTGTACAAGAAGCCGATTAATGTGGCTTCTTGTAGTCACGTGTTATAGTGTTAGATAGGAGACTACAAATACCGCGTATCCACCCTTACAGGATCTATTCCCGTTCTCTACACAGACTCCGTCTGTTTATATTCTCTCGTTCTGTTAGGCTGGTGTATATTAAATGTCGTTTTCTTTTTCTAGTTAAGAATCATTTATCAAAGTCGCAGGTTCCGTGCATAAAAATCAAAATAATTACATATAAATTGGAGAGCATGTACTTCGGTTCCTTATAATATTTCCAAAAAATCATCTATATAACATCCCTTTAAACCATCGTTTCTCTCCGAACGGGGAAGTTTTACGGCAGGTAATAAAAGAAAAACTTATACAGTTAAAACTCGTTCGTGGAGCGTGAGAATTGTGCCTGTCCGAGGCTTGGTACCGTGATTGATTCAAAGGTCATGCGTTTCCACGTTTTTACTCGCGTGTTCGCGGTTCGACAGTGCACCTTGGGTTCCCTTTCCCGGAATATTTAACACCGTTGACCCTACCGGGCAGAGTTTCACCGTAGCCTCCTCGTTGGCCCGAACGTCCTGTTCCCTTTCGTTTCGCGATCCGCCTTTCCCCGTCGCGTCGACCGGCGCGATGTTAATTACAACCTCTTAGCTTGAATTACCGTGCACGCCACCACGTTTCGCTGTCCTTCGGGCTCGATCCTCCTCGGTATTTTCGTTCGAATACGTACCCGTTCTCCCCGGGGCCTGCCAGGAGTGCCACGAGACGTCTCACCCGTGTAATCGTAAAACTTTGTTCCTGTCAGCGGTGTAAGCGACACCTCTGCTATTTTCGCGGGTAATTATGGAAGCGAGAGCATATACGTACACTGTTCCAATGTTTAATCTTCGAACGTCGTTCTCTGAGCAACGATGCTATAATTTGAGTGACGGCCAACGTTCATGCTCTCCTCTCTCTCTCTCTCTCTCTCTCTCTCTCTCTCTCTCTTGGGTTCCCATACGCGTACGAGTAATTACAAACTATGGAATTGATATTTGTATACTGCTAAAAAGTTTCGACAGTAATAATTAGGCAGCGAACTTTTATGTGAATTAAAACAGTTTTAAAAAGTTAAATTCAATTTGTTTTTCCTTTTTCATTCTTCCTCTGACCTCCTGTATATTCTTGGATATGCATTTTTAATTCTCTACAGACACGATGTTATTATAAATGCATTGCGCTGAATTATAATAAAAGAATCTTAACTCTTGTATTACAGGATACATTTCCGTAAAGAATTCAGGTACGTTCTTGTCCGAGACACCATTTGCATAAAAGAACGCGTGCAGGAAAATACACACGGTACCTCGTAAAACTTGCGTTCGCGCAATTACTCGCAGTCTTCTGCCCTATTCGGATTATTGTCAGCTATTTACACGTTTATGCTCTTTGCGTTGCCTCACAGATGACCGCGTATGCTCGGTAACGGTACCGAGCGATTTTCCGGTGCAATAAAGTCCGTACGGTGGACAGGGTGCGTGGTCTAGCAATTAACGCTCCTAAGCCTGCCGCGTGCTTCTTTGATTTAAAGACCAGTGCAATTCTGGTTCTAACTCAGTTCTGAAGCATTTATATTACATCATACTCATCTGTTGTCTCTCATATACGTGCACGAGCATTTTTCAACGAATATGGAACTGGTGGATGCTCGTACGTTCATGAAATGACTTTCATTTATCTAATCGAATAGTTTGTACTTTAATTCAGCTTTCTGTCTATCGTGTTATTGCCTATAAATACGATATAGAAGTCCATAAAATAAGATATTTGAAGCAATTGATAAAAGAGTTAATACTATTAAGACTTGTAGCGAATTCAGAAGTTCCGCAGGAGAGAAGAAGCTTGCCACATCACAGCATAGAACACCACAACCATATCTCACGGTAACTATACAGGATTTTCAAGTTACCAATTATCCTTCGAGTTCCGAAAAAAGCTTCGCGTTGGGTGCAGAATGCTTAAAACGAGGACTCGACAAAACAGTCGCTCGATCGGCGATCAATCCTCGCGTTGGTAGCAGTCCGCGGTTAGGTCCGCGGTGTTTCCGAGAAACGAAGCTCTACCGACAAAGCATCTACATAAACCTCCGTGCATCTAGTCGTATTTCGTGCGCGAGAAATCCGCCGGTTTTCTAAGAAATTGCTGGCGCACGGAGGATGAGCAAAAGGAGGAGGGAAAAAGGGTTGCGTTCGCGGAGAAAATCGTGCGCGGTCAGAAACTCCGAGGCCAGGCGATATTTTTAGAACGGCGCATAAGGATTCGCTTTCGACGAGGATGTACGCTCGCTTTGATGCCAGGAGATCAAACGATAGCGTGCGACTCTTTATTTGGTCGGGAATTTCTTGGCGCACGGGGGTGGCTTTTTCCCTAGAGAAGTGTCGTAAGAACGACGGAGTCGAGTACCGGGATTGACAAGCGGTTAAAACGGACGAAGTATCGAGTAATGGATAATTTATTAGCTTCTTAAGAAAACGTATTGTTTTTTTAAATAAAAATAATAGATACTTGTTTATGCGTAGACTGAAATATACTGTATATACCCTACTTGAAATATACTGTATGGACTCTACTGGTCTCTGTATTATTAAAGGAGGAGTAGGTTCTACGTTTCTCGGGGGTAGAAAAAAGGATAAATGGATTTTTTACGAGGGTCAGGTCGCAAAACCGAAACCGCGAGGTTCGCGCTCGAACAAAAAGCCGGCCAGCGGGAGATAAACTTTTCCCATGGAAATGGTGGGAACGCAGAGATCCTTGGGGAATGAGCGTCCGGGCGTTTAACCAAAATTACGCTTTATATGTACGAGAGCGGATCATTGCGCACGAGACGGTCCATGCGTAACGGCGCGTTTCCTTTTACTACTGCGGCCAGAAAACGTGCACCGTAAAACCCGAGCGCGGCTTACCTTAACGACGACCGCAGAAATCGGAGAGCTACGGTGAACCCTTAGAGACAATGCAGCCCTCGTGCGTCGTTTAAGTTACAGCGAAAGGTACTTAAAAATAAACGAGATGATTGTTCGCTCTTTTCTACGATGGGAATTTGGAAACATTTAATTTGTATTTCGAGCTGTTGAAGAGAACAGAGAGAATAATATCCGATGAAATAATGAAAGAGTTGTTCATGTAAACTGAATCCGATTGCCGAATTTTCTGATAAAAATGGAAGATGAAGAAAAAGGAGGAATCTCTGAACCAATTACGCAGAGTACTCGATCGTGCGTAAAATAATTGAACCGGACTCTCTCGTCAACGATCGCTAATTCGAACCACGTAGCGTACCGCATAAAAGCCAATTATCGGTGTTCTCATTTCAATCGACTGATTCCCCGGCGGATCGTAGCAAAAATGCCGCGAAGAAGTTCTACAGGAAGGGGCTGGTAATTCCATTTGAAGCGAGTACATGACCGGAGCCACTTAATTACTCCGCGGAACGGGACCAAAGCTTCGCGTTGGGTGCAGAATGCTTAAAACGAGGACTCGACAAAACAGTCGCTCGATCGGCGATCAATCCTCGCGTTGGTAGCAGTCCGCGGTTAGGTCCGCGGTGTTTCCGAGAAACGAAGCTCTACCGACAAAGCATCTACATAAACCTCCGTGCATCTAGTCGTATTTCGTGCGCGAGAAATCCGCCGGTTTTCTAAGAAATTGCTGGCGCACGGAGGATGAGCAAAAGGAGGAGGGAAAAAGGGTTGCGTTCGCGGAGAAAATCGTGCGCGGTCAGAAACTCCGAGGCCAGGCGATATTTTTAGAACGGCGCATAAGGATTCGCTTTCGACGAGGATGTACGCTCGCTTTGATGCCAGGAGATCAAACGATAGCGTGCGACTCTTTATTTGGTCGGGAATTTCTTGGCGCACGGGGGTGGCTTTTTCCCTAGAGAAGTGTCGTAAGAACGACGGAGTCGAGTACCGGGATTGACAAGCGGTTAAAACGGACGAAGTATCGAGTAATGGATAATTTATTAGCTTCTTAAGAAAACGTATTGTTTTTTTAAATAAAAATAATAGATACTTGTTTATGCGTAGACTGAAATATACTGTATATACCCTACTTGAAATATACTGTATGGACTGTACTGGTCTCTGTATTATTAAAGGAGGAGTAGGTTCTACGTTTCTCGGGGGTAGAAAAAAGGATAAATGGATTTTTTACGAGGGTCAGGTCGCAAAACCGAAACCGCGAGGTTCGCGCTCGAACAAAAAGCCGGCCAGCGGGAGATAAACTTTTCCCATGGAAATGGTGGGAACGCAGAGATCCTTGGGGAATGAGCGTCCGGGCGTTTAACCAAAATTACGCTTTATATGTACGAGAGCGGATCATTGCGCACGAGACGGTCCATGCGTAACGGCGCGTTTCCTTTTACTACTGCGGCCAGAAAACGTGCACCGTAAAACCCGAGCGCGGCTTACCTTAACGACGACCGCAGAAATCGGAGAGCTACGGTGAACCCTTAGAGACAATGCAGCCCTCGTGCGTCGTTTAAGTTACAGCGAAAGGTACTTAAAAATAAACGAGATGATTGTTCGCTCTTTTCTACGATGGGAATTTGGAAACATTTAATTTGTATTTCGAGCTGTTGAAGAGAACAGAGAGAATAATATCCGATGAAATAATGAAAGAGTTGTTCATGTAAACTGAATCCGATTGCCGAATTTTCTGATAAAAATGGAAGATGAAGAAAAAGGAGGAATCTCTGAACCAATTACGCAGAGTACTCGATCGTGCGTAAAATAATTGAACCGGACTCTCTCGTCAACGATCGCTAATTCGAACCACGTAGCGTACCGCATAAAAGCCAATTATCGGTGTTCTCATTTCAATCGACTGATTCCCCGGCGGATCGTAGCAAAAATGCCGCGAAGAAGTTCTACAGGAAGGGGCTGGTAATTCCATTTGAAGCGAGTACATGACCGGAGCCACTTAATTACTCCGCGGAACGGGACCGCAACATGGAATCGTGATTTCGTAGAACAAAAGATACATTGTTCTCCAAATCCGTGTACGGAATTAAGGCGTTCGAAAGGGTGCACGGGTTCCGCGAAAACGATTATCAACGATTGCAATTAAATCTTACCTTGTACGAAATCCCGTCCTCCTCGTCCGGCGATAGGGTAGCGGAATCTCTACCCGAGGTCGCTACAGCTTCCGTTTCCGCCGACTGGTGGTCGACCTCGCTGCTCCAAGAGTGTCGCCTCTTCAGGTCCCCTGGAATCAGCGAAAGCAACTATGAAAATCCTGTTCTCTCCAAGCCTGATTAGAAATGAAAATTCTGTTACAATTATTTTATTCTTTCTTCAACCACGGCTCCAGGTGAAAAACCTACAGCGTACGATTTTCGAATATCTTCCAGGGAGAAAACGAAGCGGGATAAGGTGACGCGCGGCGCGTGGCGACTGGTAATTAATACGGGTCGACTCAATCGTCCGGCCGCTTAATTAGAATTGTCACTATCGTTCATCTCGGCGGCTGCTGTTTAACGTCAACTCGCCAATCGAAGCGTGGCTGACAAAACTGGCCGCTACCACTTTTTGCTTACCACCGCATCGCGTCGACTGTATATCGATGCGATCGCGTCGTATATAATCAAACGGACAGGCCGTGTCCCCATCTCGATCCCGATACTCCCGATACGCGGTCTCCTCATATGGACTTTGGATTTCCCGTCGCGTCGACTAGTCGCGGATCCCGCTCGCAACCCGACTGGTTATTAATTTCCTGGTGGCCGCGCTATAAAACGCGTGACCAATAGAAATCATTCGATTACTGCGACGATCCTTCGAACGGTTCCAACGGAGCGTCTCGTTCGATTTTTCGACGAGCTAGAAAATCGTTAGGCGTGCCGTTGCTCTCGGTTCCGCTACGCGGTACAGTTCCGAGCGTGCCGCGAATATCTCTCGAGTCTCTCGTATTTAATCATTTGTCAACATCGACACACACTTCTGCCACATTACTTTTCAGCGTTACATTTTATTTCGTAGTTTCATATTTAATTTTTACTTTATTTTGGGATATTAAGTGAGATAATTTGGCAAAATGTACAAATAGAAATGCAATTGTTTTGTTATTATGGTTCGGAATTTATAAGGTTGGTATGTGTATAAGTGTGGCAATAGTATTGTACTATCCGAGTCCATTTTTGGGCGCTGGTGGCCGAAATAAATCATATCCTATCTGTTACTGTATACCAATGGATTTTACAAACCCGTATATCAGTAAATAAATACATGAATAAATAATTTCAACTTGCAGAATTCTAGAAGCGAGCTTATAACCCAGAATAAGGTTCCGCGGAGTCATTACGGGAGCTTAAAGGAACGTAAGTGCAGACGTAACAGGTAAAACATTGAGACGCTTTTACGGATTTTGGCGGCTGCGGCGTCGGTGTTCGCGAAAATGCATAAGATCGACGCGTAAGTAGGCGCGTTGCCGGAGAAGCGAGGATAACGATCGGCGATAAGCTCGCGGGTTAAACACTGTATTCGAGCCTAAGAGTGACTTATGGGATTCACGGGGTGGGGAGGACGGGGGGTGAGCAACCCGCAAATTTACTCGTTTACTCGCATCGTGGAATGCCACGGGCTCCCACGGGATCGCGGCGGGTGAATTTATCGGTCCGACGGACCAAGTGTGAATTACGTCGATTCCCGCGCGAACGCCAATAAAATATTCAGCCGAAGCTTCATCGCTCGGCACGGTAATGCACCCGACCATTTGCATCGGGTCGTATCTCACGCGTTTCGCGGTCAATTTGAAAACACGCGCATGCGAATCGAGAACCGAGTCGCGTTCGACGGAATCTGAAGCTCTCGCGAAGAGCATCGTTCGTTTACAATCGCAAACTGGAATTCTTTCTCTCTCTCGCTTCGATGAGACTTGTAATTTAAAACAGTGTCCAAAGAAAACACCGTTGCACGCAGTGACGAACTTGTAACGTTATCGTGTTAGCTTCATAGTTATGATAGATGAATACACGTGATCCAAGGAAGCGAGCGATTATTTAGACAGAAACGTGCGGCTCCTCTGTAATTTATAGCTATTCGTATTATCATTTATATACTGTACAGCTTCAGCTACTTGAATAACAGTTAAAAACCATTTTCCTCTGAACATTACGAATATTTGTAGCAAATGAAAAAGAACCAACAAACTATTTCAATGCGTCTATCTTCACAAATTCTTCCTCCTTTAAACGATTATTCACGCACATTTCATGAGCGCAGCTGCGTAGACTCTCTTCGCCTATAGTTTCGCGGAACCATAAAACATAACGCATACCACCACTTTGATAAAAGATTTGCGTGAAGAAAGAGAGTTAACGAGCACGAAGCTGGTGTCGCTTGGTCGCATAGAGGCTCGGTTAAATTTACAAGCACGTGCACCCGGCGCGTGCACACGTGGCTTCCGGGACCCGTGGACACGCGCGTAATCTCTGCTTCTTTACTCGTCCGATCCTTGGCCGCGATCTACGATCATTACGCTTTGTACACTTCGCTCGCATTCCTGAGGGAGCAACCTGCGCCCTCGTGGACCACGGAGAAACCGGAAAAGGAAAGGAACACGCAACGCAATTAGCCGTTGCGGCTCTCTCTCTCTCTCTCTCTCGAGGAAATCGAAGTTATGATCCCGCCGCATCACCGCGCCGAGGAGGAAAGAAATTTAAATGGACCGAGCTAATCGTTAGATGCAAATCCCGTCCCATCGGATAGTTACGCTACATTCCACAGGACTAAACGTTAGAACAAACGGGATCGAGTTAACTTACAAAGTTCAAATAACGTCTCTATAACCGTTTTCCGCAAGATCAGATACCCGGTATTCCTAATTCCTATACATACATTTTAGTAGCATCCCCTCTTGCGTCTTCGTCTCTTTGCATTAATTGCACAGTCCAACAAGAGAAGGTGTTTCATTTTATTACGTGACTCGTATAGAGTTTCTTATGTCAATAAAATTCGGAAACAGAATTGCTCCGTTTCCGAAAAATAAAGTTTTTTGTAAAACGCATGACTTTCGAATAGAATGAGAAAAGATACGCATATGTAAAAAACCTTTTCGCTTCGGGATTTGTTCTCAGGATGAGAAACTATGTAAGAATAACGTAATGGATATTGCAAAAAGAACTTTGCGTTGTACGCCGATTAATTCTAAACCTGCTGTGTTTATTCAAAGAAACGTGTAGAGAATGCAATAATTATTATTATGGATACCAGACGGAAATGAGTTCTTGCCTCGTTTACCAAGGGAATCTCATCGTCGTCGGCTGTCCGATTTCTTACACCGCGTCCGACGTACAAGCGACATCTCAATCGACATCGAGCGTGGAAAAGAACGTTACCTGATCTAGTTCTTTGGATCGATGATCGACGACGATCCCGTGAAAACTCATTAACATTTAACCGGTAATCAGAGCCAAGATGATTAACGAGTGCGACCGTGGCTCGATAACAGCGCGCGCGGAATCGTGTGATCTTATCATCGAGCGATCTCACGATCCGACGTCGTTAACAGTTGGTCGTCGCTCGGGATCCGTGAACGCAGATCGTCACGATCCGGTGACGGTGATCCATGCAGCTCTCCCCCGTGTCATCGTTTCTTGCTCTTCTTAGGCCACGAGCATCCGGCTCCTTTACATTTCTATTTTATTTATGCTTATATCGTTCGTAACTCCGCTCACGACGACTCTGTCTATTAAGATCGTCTCACACTCGATCAAGTTCTTCGCACAACAAATAAAAAACCTCAACACTACTGAATAAAACTGATACGGATTTTTTATATGTATCTGGTTTTACTTCGAGTTATCAGAATTTAATTAAACTCTGGTAAACACATTTGCAAATTGAATGTTATTTAAATGACTACTTTTATAATGATAGTATATAGAAGTCTACTATATGTCAGAATTTCAAGAAGAAGAGACGCACGTTGACAGGCTCAGACACCGCTGTCAAAACCTGTTAGAAACACTATCGATCGCGTTCTTCACACTGGAACAATAGACCTCGGTCATTCTTCTTCTGATGTTCGTATCGCGCACTCGATCATCCTCGAGGCTTGAGGAAGCGCATCCCGAATCACTGTACTCTTCATCTTCACTGACACGTGCGACATCACCGAGTTCATCAATTTGTTGCCGAACTAAGTTCGACGTTTTGCCTGTTAGACACCGAAGGGAAACGCGATTCGTTTGTGATATCTGTTCGTCCCGGAAAGTTAGCCGGCTGGAGATTTCGAATCGCAGGTGCACGGTATAGGTACAGGTTCACTCACAGGTGCAGCTCTCTGACTAGACTAAAGGCGGGAGCGTGACTCGTTACCAGCAAGTACTCTAGGAGAACAGAGAACGAGGGAAAGAGAAAGACAGAGTGAAAGAAGAGAGAAAGAGGAGAGGCATGCCGGTGCTTGGATTGGTCCATGCTTCCCGCGAAAACGACCCAGCCAATCACCGTGACCGCGCCGCGTAATTGCCGGGTATCACGATTCACAAAAACGGGGGAGGGATAGGTACCCTTTCGAAATTCCCCCGAGGTGAACTTCCCTCCCTTCCTTTTTTTCGTTACGAACCCGCGCCGCGCTTCGTCCGGCTTCACTTTTGTCCCACGCCCGATTTTTCAACTCCATATCGATCACTCTCCCCGTTGTCTGAGGGAAATTTGAATGATGCTTTGACGAAAGGACTCCCTCTTTCTTACTCGAGACCGTGTCATCCTTCTATCTTTTGTACAAACGGAGTATAATAACCGTTGGGCGAAAGGAATCTCTTTTAAAGTTGACTTTGAAAAAGTGGACGACTTCTTTGCTTCAAAAATCGTCCAAAAGAGAACACGAAACTGATGAAAGGAATACACTTAAAGAATTGTTCCTTTTTATTCAATCTTCACACAGTCTTTAGCATCAGACATGATTTTTCATAGGATTATCCTGATCCCAGTTTCGGATCAATAAAATCATTCTAGCTATTGCGTGAGCGAGCTAAAGATACAGAAAAGAAAAAGAGAAACGTGGGATGAAGGACAGACTAGCACTGGACCGAAGCGTTTAATGGAACCAATATTGGCTGTAATTCGTATCATTTGAATCGGATAGATCAGAGGGGCCACGATCGGTGGACAAATTAATTTGCGTTCGATGCCGTATAACCGTGTACACGATTCCAGGCTATTCGAGGTCGCCGATTCGCTCTCGTGGAAGTATTTCGGCCGGGTGGGTCCGTCGGATTCCCTGGCTTCTTTCTCGAACAGGCCCTCGAGGGCCTGCTGGTTCCCAGGGAGGTCAGAGGTCGCTGGGCCCTCCTCCGCCTTATTCCTTCCACCCGAACGAACGCCCTCGACCCTCCGCTTATGAACGTCCGCCCAATACTCTCTTACCTTCTCCCTTACCCTCTCAATATGATTTATTCGTTCACGCGTTTCGTCTTAAGACAATTTCTCTTCTCGCTATTGACACGAATGTCTTCGTTTTGTCTCCGAGCTTGAAATAACAGTACTTAAAAAGTTTCAAATGAACTTTTGGTGTGTCAACGAATTCTCAAAGCAGCACAACGCACCGGAGACAATCGCAGGCTAGTAAATTCCACTTTGATACTTAATCGAGCGAGGAGGGAAAACCGGACTTCGTTCGGACGGAAACACAGCCGTTAACGATCGCGAATGGTACTCGAAGCTCAAAGAGGAGCGTCCCTTTCTGCTTTGCATCATTACGGAAGATTGATGTCGTAACGGTATACGGTTGTCCGCCTCGCGGTTTAAAGTGTCTCGTCTTTTTTCGCGCGGTCGATATTCCCCGAGCGTTCGGACACGGTCGGCGAGGTGGAAAGGGACGGAATGGGCCTAATGGCCACCAGGACTACAAAGAGAAATTTTTCGATAATGCTCTCGGCCGACGCCGAAACGAAATTTGTATCGTCCTTGTACTCTCCACGGCCAGCGATGTACGAGTATCCCCGGCGACAACCCGTAAACCTTTCGCGCGAGGCGACGCGACGGATAAATTCGCCTTACCGGTGAAACTCTCCAACCGAGCCATCATTTAGGCGGGATCGCCCCTCTTCCGCGTCGTAATTTTTGCGCGGCGAGGAGTTCCGCGCGTGTAAACGCGCCGCACCGTTGCGTTGGATTCCGGCGTGCCTCTGCTCGTATCCCTTCGATGCCAACTCGACCGTGTCCACGAGGATTTTTTGCCGGGAAACCACCGCCGTGGATGCTCTTTAAATTCGACTTACGTCTCGCCGAGTGGGAACGGAAATTGCAGGGGTGTTGGAATTTTCCTTTAGCCCATTCTCGTTGGTTCGTCTCCAAATCACTGACGGTGCATTCATCGTAATAGCAGTAAACATTTACGTCTCATGAACAACGGTATTATCTCAAAATAATTCTTTATTCAAAATCTCGTCGAAGGAAAACTGAACCAGGGAGGATGACTCACGAGCCTTTCGAATCTCGGGCGCAAAAGGTAAAGCGCGTGGGTTCCTCCAAGTTGGTCCATCCTCTTTTGTCGTCCCGACACGGCGTTGCATCCTGGCGATATTTTTGTCGGCGTACAGGCCAGAATTTAAGGGCCAAGCAGGCGCAGAAAGCGCGCGAGCGTGTAATGGTGATTGAATGCGGCTAATGGTCGTCCCGTACGGAACTCGCGATCCTGCGAGATGTACGTTATATACGTCGGGGGCATAACATTAACCGGGTGGTAAACGCGCACAAACTCGAAATCGTTCGCTCGGGAAAATTCCAACTCAGGATTATTTCTACGTTTTTGCACTATTGCGATTGAAATTGATCTGTTAAAATGAATCTGATTAAAATCAATTTCACATATAAACCAATGAACCGTGAACGAGTTATGAGTACAGATTTGAAATTGCATCGATAGCGCGATGGAAATTAAACTGATAGCAGATATGTAAATGATTTTAAACGACAGGAAATCATATGCATATTCAGCTTCAACGACGATTTCATGTTCTTCCTGTACCACCCACGTGGTTCGGAACACCTGGGATGATCGAGGTAGAAGAGAGACGTTGGGATTCCGGCAATTTGCCATCGGTTTCGCGGCGTAGGCTTTGGGGTGTACGAGGACAAGCTTGATCGGCGACAGAGCCGTGGCGAATCGTTCTAAGCAGCGTGACAGTATAAATCAAAGCTCGCGAGCCGAAACTCTCCTGTCAGCCGGCGAGGAAAGAAACCGGAACGGGGCGTAAAGAGAAACGAGGAGCTCGCGCGTACAGGCATAGCCGAAGCGCGATTAAATCGTAGTCGATAAAGCTCCGGGGCCGGGCATTAATAATAATTAGACACGGTGTGGCTACGAAATTAGCAGCTTGCGCCCGCAGATGGGCAACGCGTGAACTCTACGTTGGCTCGAGATAGAGTAAAAGGAACGCGCGAGAAACTCTTACAAATTATCATCGTATTAATTGGTCAGCGTCGTAAATTCCTGTTACAATGGGAAAAAATTGTAACTGAATGTGGCTCGCCCGGCGAAAAGGAACGTTTTACGAGCCGATTAACCGCTCCGACTCTCCTTCACGGCTCTCTTCTCCCTATTCGCGCGCAATTAGCAGGTACACATGGTAAAAAGGAAAGAAGAAACGGAAACAATTCGTAGTTCGTTAAAAGAATCAGTGTCTCTCTTTTAAAGTACCTTTCAATACGCATCAACTAATGAAATTTCTTTTAAGTACCTCACATAAACAGTTATACTATCAGTTTGTGCTGTATTTTTGTATTTTAATAGACATAAAATAATTTGCCTGTTTTCTATCAAGTGGCAATAGAATATTTCGATTCCTTGGACACATTAATACGTATTCCTACAGCAATTAGAAGAAACACGCGGAAGTAAGAATTCACGGTTATTTCGTACTGCTCGGAGCCAACAGCGGCGTATGCGAGCAACAAAATGTTGGCCGTGATTTATCCGAGACAGAACCGGCGGGTAAGCAGCACGGTAATTTCATTAATACATTAATCCCGTTTCAGCCGTCTTCTTTATACTGGCGGAGGGCCCAGGATCGTGGCGCCCAGAGGCCCCTCGAGGGATGGACTTTAATAAACCGAGAGGGACCACACGCGTCCCCGTCGCGCCCTGACGATTCGGTTGACGTGCACCGCGCAGATTGAAATTTAGCGAATCCACCTACGCACGACCGCATAATTATTTTTAGCTCCCTCCGCGCTTTCCCTTGATCAGAAACATTAACACCCCTCAGATATTTTATCGTTTTTAATACAGTAATAAAATTGCTTCGTATGAACAGTTGGGATTGTACATGTTTCATGCAAATTAATTTATAAAATACTTGTGTTTATTCCTGAATGTCTTCATAAAATAAAGTCTGTTTAAATCATTGTCACTATCACTTGATAATTTTATGTTTCGTAAACTATTGCATTGTTACTTGAGGATAGGAGTTTGGAATTGAAGTCGACGAATCATCGTTCTTCAACTAATGGACCATCGGAAGAGACATTGGAACAAGCGGAGAGGACGTGGACAAGAACGATAACGAGTGCAAGGTGATCGATTAAGTACGGTTGGTCAAGAATTCTTCGAACGGAACCGAAGCAATTGTGGCGATCGTTAAGCTAACCACCGGGGCTAAACGCGCGAATCTCGCTAACTCATCCTATCCTGTCGTGTCGCTAAGCCTATCTGTGTCGAGGTCCACCCGTAAAAACCATGTAACATTTATGTCTATAGATATAGGACGATGTTAAGTGGATCCAATATTGATTTCCTCTTTGCAAGTGTCTAAGTTCAATTCATGTTGATGTGTAACATGTGCGATTTCAAAATGTCTTGATCACTCATTAGAGAAAATGTTATCGATGAGTTTGATACTCGTTGCGAAATAACTTCGTTGCGTTTCCATATAAAATCTGTCGATCGATTCGCAGATTCTTGAAAGGTAACGCGGCGAGAGACACGAAGGAGATGAGCTTAAAGGAATGGCCCGACCGAGGTTCGAAGGTACAGCGAAGCGGGGATTGACCCATGACCCGAGAGTTATGACGCGAGAGTCTGATTCCTGAAATGCTCGCGCACACCCTGTAATCAGGAGTGGCGAGTCCGAGGCCCCCGCCCGTGCACGCCACGCTGGATATCTATAATTTAAATCTCGCTCGGCCGTAAGTGGCAGGAAATCATTGTAATTAATATGGCGTACATCTACGCGGCTCGTATACCTACACGCGATTCCGCCGTGCCCTCTCCTCCGTTCCGTGCCCTGATTCCCTTACTTGCCCGCGTTAAGAGGATGTAAGCCGATCGTGGATACGGAAGCTTAACTTACCGTCCTTCTTACACAGTATTGTACAAAAGTTAAGGATTGGGACTACTCAGTCTTGAAACTACAGAATTACATTGTGGATAAGTTCGGAATTGATTTTGTCCAGATACACTTTGATTAAAATCGATATTGAATTAAAGTCGACGTTTTACACCACTCATAGTAGTTCGAAAACAAGTTATCAATAATAAAAGGATTTTTAAAAGGAAGTGTTAATAACGTAATTAAACACGATAAACTTTTGACTTGTATTATGGTTACGAGGCCGGCTTTCTAGACCGGGACATTATTTAAGAACGGCGGGATTGTAAACCGGTCAGCAGAATCCAGATTAATGGTCTTGAACGCGGTCGGGCCGGGTTGTGTGGATCAGAATTTTCCGCGTTGATTATTTATCGATCTAATGAAGCCCGAGTCTTTTTGTCGTCCGGCGATTCGTTCTCCAACGTGCATGCGATTCAGATTCCATTACGGATGCTGGATTAGGGTATTCATCGATACGGAAATGCTTTATCGTTTTGATACCCTGACCGACGGCCCGGTTAATCGTATCCTCTTAACTTGAATTACTGGCCCGACCTCCGCTACTTCTTTGTGACTCTGTTTTGGAGATTAAGTTAATCCACCGACCGAAAGATTTTACGGTACCAGAAGATATCCATCAAAAGAATTACGAATGTTTAATAAAAAATAAGAGTTTCCTTTTATTTAATTATAAAACATTGGATGTAGGCATAAAACAGTGAATAATCAGAACGAATAGACGGAGTATGAAATTGTTAAAGAGATGCGGATAATTTGTGTATAAATTGCGATAAAATAAACGAGGAATATGTGTAAACGTTCGCTCGTGCGAAAAAAATGTCGACCGGTGTAGCTGACGTACGAGGTTCAAGAGCAGTCTCGTACGACTAATGAATCGAAGAAATGTTTCAATTATCCCGACAAATGTCATTGGTTGTCGACGATCTTGATAAGCGGATCCTGTCCGCCGGCGATTATTTTGCTCGGCGCAAGAAATCGTTACTAGGTTTGCACCGAGGATTATACCACGTGGCGCGTCGTCGTCGCGTCGGCTCACGTCAACGCATCGCCGCGTTTATGAATTATGCATGAGGGACTCGCAGCGTCCCTTCGTCAAACGTTCATGTCATTTCTTCCGTCCGTATCAATTTCCGAACGCGGCGCGTGGACCATCGTTAGTGCCCATCTGGTCCATTGTGAAATATTCAAATCGAAGTCACGGCCTGTCATACGCAGAGAAATATTGTTCCAAAGGTCCTTTTCAGGCTCCGATCCACCGGGAACGAACGCGAGAATCGAAGTTCGGCCAGCGTGTTAAACGTGTTCAGAGGTCAAACGAGTTCGACTGGCGCCATCGAATTTGCATGAAATAAACCACGCCACGTTTTTCACGCAATCGATCAACTGTACTTTTATCTTCCACTCGTTTTTCAACAGCAAACCGCGAACATTTATGTAAGAACTTCCGTCGCAGATTACTCTAGATAAATATAATTAATTTAAAACGAGGAGAAACCTGTCAATGATCCTCTCGATTCAATTAACTCGCAATTATCTAAGATTAAGAATTATCTAAAGATCCCGATTCTTCTTATCACCGTCGCAATTTCTCTTCTAGAGTAATGAGCCCGTCATAGTCGCGGGTAGCATACATCATAAACTCGTGGCTAATTTAACTATCCTTACACGCATCGACCAATAAAAATTCTATTTTTGCGATCCACCAATTTTTTTTTGCCTTTCAAATTCGAAATCGTTCTTTTTAATTATCAACAGAGGTGGTCGAAACGAACAACGCCATTACGCGGCACCGATAAATCAGATTGCGAGTGGTGCAATGTAACAGTCGTAATTGCGAGCTTTAGGAAACGCTTAGGCTTAAAAGGCTCGTATCTCGATGCGAAAAAATTCGTCGTACGTAAATGGTCGCGGGTTTAAAATAAACATTATCGCGAGCTTTACGCGCCGTGGAAACGGCCACGATTTCGAAACGTTCCTTAGCGCCAACTAATTTTACGACGCCCCGCGCGCGCACGCGAACAACTTGATCCCACGATGCTCGGTCTCCATTAAATTCTACCCCTTTCTTTTCCTTTTTCCATGTTCTCAGTCGCCTGCGCGTTCACGTACACCACCGAGAATTTCAGTAAAAGCAATCAAATGCGTACAAATCATAAAGCTAATAATTAGCAATTAAGTTGATTCTCGTTGAATTCACTGGATGGTCAAATTTTAATACAGATCTGAACATTTAGTTAATGCATTTGTAACTTTGTTTTGTATCTCAAGTTTCTCCGAGTTGGGAATCATATTACCAATCAATTTGCAGAAGAAATAGTTCGACGTTTATTAATCATAACAATTGAAGCATTCGCTGATTTCCTACAATCATTTTATATTTAATTAAATTAAAAAATTGCTAATGTAAAAGCAATAAATTATAAAGTGGAGAATAAACTGAACCAATTAGAAATACGTAAAAGTAATTGATACATCAGTTGAATGAAATACATATTTCATAGGAAGTTTATTAAGTTCGTGTCTTTAATCCTTGATGTTACAAATCTCATTAACCGATAACCGAGAAGCAAATTACGTCTAGACTATTGTAAATAGAAGTAGAAGGAAAGCGAAGCGTCGGAGCTGGCGAGGGGAACCTTGACGGGTTTCCGTTGCAAAACCAATAATGCCTCGGCGTCTGCAAGTACGATAATTCATTACGAACGCGGGGAAACGCGTCGGACCGGAGGGAACGATCCTTGACAAACTGGCATGGTAAACAAATTACTTTATTTAATGGTAGATCGAGACTAGAGACGGCGGTAAATCATGTTTTCGACGTTAAGAGGTCGGCTCGACGTCGTTGCATCGCTCGGTGCATCGGGATTGTGTGAGAGAGTTATCCCTCGGGCTCTGTTCGACGAACTAAGATGCGTTTCGCTATGGAAGTAGTTTCGCGTAGTTCCCACAACGAACCATCACCATTTTTCGGGATCGGTGCCATGCCGTTTAATGATTACGTGATAACAGAAAGCTCAATAAATAATATCAAGTACCATTTGACATACTTCTTCATTCATGCTAACTCGATCACATCAATAGATTTATCCATTTTACTATGTAATTTCGAAAATGAATTTTAGTTTGATAAAATACAGAAATATACGTTCACTTAATCAACTAAGAATATGAAAAAGTAGGAAAGCTCAGACTAGTAACAAGTAGTGACAATCAATACAAAATATGAAAATTACAAACCTTCAAATCTAAAAGGACTAATACATATAAGTACATGCGAAATGCAACTGGTGAATGAAAATACTGATAAAAACAATAAGAGTAAGAGACAGGAAAAGATTGCTCAGATTCAGGAAAATAGTGTCTCATCTTCGTAGCGTGAAAGGTCAGGGAGAGAAACGAGAGAAATTGGGTCTCGTGTACCTGCCTCGGTTGGTGGAAATACGAAATAATTTTTTCTGCGGGCTGCCTTGAGAGGCTGGTTTACGAGCGACATAAATCACGAGCCCGCGCGCGCGAGTGTGAGTGGGCGGAACCGCACGGTATACCACAACCGTATACCATAAATTTGATACATGTTCATTGTGGTTGCTTGGCTCGCGGTGAACAGACAGATCAGTGGCCCGCGAGACATTCGCCAAATCCATAACAATTCTTTCGAAAAACTATTTTCAATAACTATTTCTTTTGAAACATTTGTTCTCAAGAAAAATTATTTGAATTGAGATTTTCGTTCACTTAACTCTACAGTCTTTTGGTATAATTGTTTATTTATAAGAATGGAAGATCCTCGTGAATTTAATACGAAAGAAATTAGAAAAATTGTGAAATAAACTTTTTTAGTAATTCAAATCTAAAACGTTCATCGAACATCAAACTTCACGTTTACCTATTCATAAAAGCGCGATTTTTCTTGCTTTAGTCTTTTTGCTGCCGCAGTGACCGAATTTGGAAGGGCCTAAAGCTTCCCTACTCAGTTCACGCATATGTATCACATATTTTCAGGGAGAGCGGGTCAGATTGGCTACGTGGCTGAAAAGTAATTGCAAGATCCGAGATACCACGACCATACAATTTGCCTCTACACCTGGCCCCGTTGCAGTCCAACGGAATCCCTTGTACTTCGTAACCAAAGTTGTTCGTAAAATCTTAAATTGTTTATATCAATGTTGAAACTGATGCCAATTAAATTACATAAATGAGGATTCAATATTGGATATTAAATACAGAGCTTAACACGGTTGATTTACATATAAAAAGTTATTTAATCGGTTTTTTGGACACTAATGTTTTTCTCGCAATTTGGGTGAATTTGATAAAAAATTGAAGAAGGCGCCGGCTTTATAGAAAAAGACTAGAAATGGTAATAAAATTGCCGTGTAAAGACGTACGACAATATTTAAAAAAAAGATCGGGATATAGAGTCCCATTACCGACAGAGTCCTGTTAATCACAGCTTCCTTCTTCAACAAATCATGAGCAACGTCCGTGCTCCACTATCATCAATTGCTTTCATTAAAAATGGACGCTGTCTCGACAAATCTACGCCAGTACGTATTCCTCGATAGCTGCAACAGGTTCTCTTTCGAACCAGTCACAAATTAATCTATCAACCGCGTTCAAAAACGAACCCGACAAGAGAAAGAGAGACGCGGGGAAAGAAATTTTCCTACTCCCAACGACCGACAGCTTCCCCTTTCCCAGTTAATTTGTCAGCGGTAATAAGCACGCGAGCGAGAACAAGAAGGAGACGAGCAAAGGGAAACGAAGTAGCAGGAGTGGAATCGCGTAATCGCGGCGATCGCGAACGCGAGGCTGGCTCACGTACGGGTCAACACAAAGGAATGCGTCAACGTCAACGCCGGGGCTCTTTCCTGTGACCGCAAACCAGGTATTAGCGAATGGGAGCAGCGATTAAAATTTATGTTCGCCGGGGCATAAGGGGCCGATGAACGTTCGCGCGATACGTAGGAACAGTTTGTTGGCTTTGCGTGATTGTCGGGATCGCGGGCCGTGTGCGTGTACACACGGGGCCCTTTCAGGCTTTCCTCGGTAATCTTCGACTCGCACACACGGCCCGTATGGGCCCAGGAGAGAGAGGTGTCCAATTATGCAATAGATCACCGGACCGGCCCTTCGCCCGGCACTTGCAAATCGTTCTTACAGTAACGACGCGATGCGCGCGAGAGAGTAACGCGATATCTCTCGTGAAAAGTCAACCCTTTCTGAAGATATACTTTTGTCTAAGAGAAAACTAATACGCTTTTACTCGAGCCGACTCATTTGCGATTACAGTTTGACATACACGTGCAAGGCTTGAAGCTTCATTAAACGAGCCATGCAATTTCTATTGGATTTGCATATGCAAATTAAGCCAGGTATTAGTTTCAATTTTCATTTCATACATGCTACATATTTTCTAACGCTGCGTGAAAGACCATCGGTTAATATCGTACTGAGAGGATCACGATCTCTAAAGATATCACGGAATGAAATTGACTGTTTTTTAGTTCTTCGACTCTTCACCCTCTACAGGATGGAGTTCGCGAATAAATCTTTAGGGCTGACCTTGGATCGCGATCCGCTCGTAAATTTTCACTGTAACGGAATGTCTTCCAGCCGTAAATTAATCGATCGCAGATAACCCGGGACTGGTTGTTGCCAGCGCGTTGCTCCACATTCAGAAATTTTCGACGCTCAGTTAATTTATCAATCGACCCGTCGTTACGCTCCTCTTCGTTTCTGTACATACATGGTGAGTTGATAAAAATCATTAAAAATGATTCATTAGAAATTGATTTCATTATTAACTTTGAAAAAAGGATTCGTTTCGTGATCTCCGTCTTACAATGAATCGATGCCGTGATTTGATAAAAAACATTAAATTAGTTATTGTACATATTTCTTATTAACTCACCCCGTATATAAGAGTGTGCGCGGTTCACGTGTGTACGTAAACGTAGATATGTAACATTAAGTGCGCGTACGGGAGGTTTCGAGAGGAGAGAAAGAACGGACAGGGTGATAGGAGGGAGAGGCTGCAATCCATACTTCACGTGCGCACACGATATTTCTCCGTCAGGATACAAGTAACACGGTTCCTTTGATCGCAACACAAATACACCACCATGTAGTTATTACGATACAAATCGAGCGTTGTTATACAAACGAGGCTCGACCGATTTATTTACCGTTTCGATCGCGTTAAGCTGCGTTTTGGATCGAAGGGTCCTGACACCTTCGACCCCTTTCCTGATCACATTGCTTTCCAATCAGAGTTCTAAAAAATCTTGCTTATATTATGCAAATTTTCATTATTAGTATTGCAATGTGCACTCAATTTTTAATATTCTGTACATTTTTATGTACGATTAGCATCTCTTATCGGGTCTTTCAAAATTCAAAATGTACAGGATAGAAATATTTCATGAACGAAAACCAAGTCGTTGAGTCATGGAACATAAAAAATATTGAAGATTTTATAAATATGTTTTTTACATCTCTTCACCCCTTTTGTTACACACTTGTATTTTTACTCATTTTGTAGACTGTTAATCAATCGTTAAATAAATGCTTGTATTGAAACTAGGTTTTTAATTGCAATCAAGCTTCGAGCATATTTCACTGGAACGCGTGAACATCGATTCGAGAACGCGGATATTCCACGTAACATATAGCTACGCCGGAACACGCGCACGTCGAATCCCATTGAACAGCTATCTTCCAGCTAGGCGGTTTCAATTATAGCGGATAAGACATACAGATTACATACGCGCACGTTCTACTCGCTGCACCAGCATAGGTGCACAACTGTTGCGAGATACGCATTGACGGCGGCGGTGGCGGGTACCGACATGAGAAATTGTTTCATCGGTCATTGTTTATGTACCCAATTATTGTACCATTCGTTCACCGAGGGTGGCGTATCACTTACAACAAATCAATTTGAGGCACACCTTACCCCGGGCCTGGCAAGCCCCCGGAAACATCGTGTCCCGCTGGGCGAACAATGTTTTGTCTCGCCCAGTGCATGGTGACCCGCGGCGAACCCGAACCCGGACGCGGGATTTCCTTTTCCTCGCCTGCCGCAGCCGTGACCCGAGCTTTGTCGCGAGGCCACGCGACAGCGCGAAGATTGTCTTTTTTACGACCTTTATTTCGTCGCAGTTTAAGGAACACGTCGAGTATTTCACAATTTCTGCAATTGGGATAATTCTAGAAGCCAATGATCAGACTTTGAATAAACCAAATTGTTCATTTTACCAATCATATGTATCAGACATTTAGGCAACCGAATAATTCTGTTCGTAACAGCCAGCAATGTATCATGAATACAAGAGAATTAATTTTAAATTCCAAGATTAATCTCGGCCCAACTAATTCCGTAAAAATACCCCGCATCTCGTCAGCGCGAAGAGGACATGCGCATGGAAACGGAATCGCGGCGGAACAGACGCATAAGTTTCCAGGTAAGGTCCTCGCGGACGGGGCAACGGAAAAAGGGACGAGGATCCTGAACGAGCGGCCAGGTCCTCGTAAAGAAGGAAAGTCACGACGTGTCCTTGCGCACGCACGATCATTAAGGCCATTAAGGCCTTATCTCGGCGAGGGAGACGCCACTTAAATACAAGCTTTAACGCCGCGTGGCGCGAGAACCGAACGGAAACGTACTGCGCGCGTGGCCTCGAAAAATAAGCGTTACATCGTTACCGAAGCGAAAAGCCGCTGGAAAAACCTATACGAAAGTCCTACTAACTCGTTCACTAATTACGGTTGATATACTTTTACTAACGATTATATTAATAAAATAATTATCATTACGCAAAACATGAAACGTTCCATTATGTTTTTCTTTAAGATCAAAATCAAAATTAATTACAGATATCCATATAATTATTTTATTATGCAATATAATGTTTTTTAAACTACTGTAAAAAATCGAACCGGTCTTTAGAGCTTTGAGATTTAACGCTAACAATGGTTGGCTAAGACAATGCACGACCGGTTCGAACGACATGCAAGAGGAGCACGACGTAGGTGTTGGCTCATTAACGAACCCGCGATCGGCTCATTAATGGGTCCTACGTCGCTTAATGGACTAGGTACCGTTCGCTGCCTGATCTACCACGGAACGAAACGCACCCGTGCAGTGTTTTGGATCCGTACCGGTCACTTCGGATAAGAAACTGTGCTTTACGATCGGGCGCGCAGGTACGGCGTCCTGTCCTCCCCAGTCCTTTCTATTAACTACTCCTCCTTATCTCTAACCGTAGAAAATAGTGTTGATTGGCTCGTAGAATGTTTCCGGCTAATGAAATTTAATTGCCGACGATTAAACCTGTATCCCTTCGCCCATGTGCTACTAAGATATTCCGAAAATACGTGGGAAGTTTTAATTGCTTTCGCTTATACTCCGATGTATTATAGTCGATCGTGGTTCCACGTTATCGTAATGAAATGCAAACGACACGGTGTTTGATTATTCTATGACTCTATTGCTTTTTATTAATGATTTTCCAATTATGATAGATTTATAGTTATTTCAATAGCAATTTGAGTTTTTATTATTGATATCAATTTCATCGATCGAAATTGATCTGATATCAAATAATAAAATAATCAATAGATTTCTATAGATAATAAACCAAGTCAACGCTCGTGAATCTCATCTGCAGTTATAATGTTTCTATTATAATAAAATCTGTAGTCTAATGATCAGGATGAATTTTTAATTTCTCCACACTGTTCCACTTGCTTACCAATTTTTTTGTTAGAACGAATCGAACTTGCGTTTGCGGCCGTGAGGATACTTCATCATGTTCTAGCCGGGGGCACCGACAATAAAATAATTAATGAAAGCGAAGAAAAATAATTAATACGCTGAGAGGATTTGCGAATCGATCACGAAATGCTCGCTCAAAGGTGACCCGTGTTTTTCGCCATTTGCGCCGTGAGGGCTCGCTGCAGCTAATTAGCATGATAATTAAGCGGCGCCGATGTTTTTAAGGGCCGACAGAGTTTCTCGTTCTTCCACGTCTTTCTCTCTCGGAGGTCAAGTCCCCATTGCCTTCGAGGATCTCCGCTACGAGATTCTCTTTCCCATCTGAGTAAAAATAACAGTCATCGAAATTCGAGAATAGGAGGATGGAAACCGTTACCTTCTCACCATTTTTTAATAATTTTTTTTACAGGTCTCTTACATAAGAGATAATCTCATTTTTTAAATCAGAAAGCCTACATCCGTTTCATTGTAAGAACTTCGGGATTGTATAATGAAATAAGAAAAAAATGAGCTTATAAATTCTTCTTTTATAAAAATAATGCGTTCCTTTGCTTGGGACGCTCGCAAACGGTGGAACAACGTAATAATTTCCGACTGCCGGTTGGCCATACGATGAAGCCATTAATTGGTACATTAATTCAGGAATCGTCGAGTTTTCGCAAGGCATTAAATTCTTTTTCGCCAACCGTTTTTATTCAGTATCAAGAAGATTCCTTTAATGAAGATCATTAATTAAAGAATCTCATCTCCCCTTCAGATTTTCCACCATGCAATTTGTCTGTACCAACTGGCTGTTTTAACATTGCTACCCACAATATCTCTCTTACTATCTGACGGATAATTTTTCCCTTTGTTCTATAAACTAACGGAACTAACGTGCATACGTAGAGAAACGGGGCTGTTGAGGCCTCTATTGACCCCTAAAACTGTACAGAACTTTCTCCAAGAGAATTTCACGCGTCTATGAAATATATGGAGTTGCCCTATCGCGATACAAGATGCTTGATTGTTTCTTGAACGACTGACAACGCGAATTCTACTTGGCAAGTTATTGCGTTAGATTAGAAATCTCTTTCCGTACCGTATTTATTGGTATCCTTCTAGGATGGAATTTTCTTTCCTTCGAGACTAGTTAAAGATACGAATATCTCTATTCCATAAGTATACTAATTTTTTCGAGAGATTATTACGCAATCATCAAATTATAAATTGTGATTACCCTTGTTTTTGACAATAAATTTATTTATTTTAATTATATTTATAATGCAATATTCACATTAATACTCAGTTATTCAAAAGAATATAAAAATAATTAATAAATCATTTCAGTAATCAATCAGTGTATTGTAGAGGAACATCTGTTGGATTTCAAGAAAACTAATTTCTTATGCACCAGCCTAATATCTTCCAAATCTTCCAAACGCTAATTTTCAGTAGCTCACTAGGAGACACGCGAGGTAGAAAGATTTCGCGCATTGAATATAGGGAACACTGAAGAAGAGCGTAGTAGTCGAAGGAAAAAGGATAACCGGTGACCAAGGAGGTCTCGTTATGGGCAAGCCGTAACCGAGGAACTGGCTCTTCGATGGTTCGGAGTGGCCCGCCAATTTGTGCGCGAGATTCTTTTTCACGGCGCGGCGGAGGGAAAATAAAAAGTAGTTAATTCGTGGCTTTAAAACTCTTGGAGACGTTCCCGTTCCCACGCCACCCGGGCCACGACCTCGGCACGCGAACTCGCCGCCGACTCAAAATCGTAATCGCTTCCTCATATCGCGATCAACGAAAAGGCCCGGCGATCGGCCATTGTAATTTGTCGATTACTCAAACGATACCGAGATATCCGGGCCGGAATCGATAAAACACGCCTCTACCTTTATCGCAACCTAAGGTACGATCTGGGGTCAAGCTCGAGCTTTTCGTACGCACTCGTGTTCCTTCTTATATGGCTTGAAGACATTAAGTAATGGGAGAGCTACGTACATTATATTGTATTACTCATGCAATTAAGTTGAAATGAATTCTTGGATGTTCTCTTAACGATCTTCGCAACTGGCTTTATGTTAGCGTCACAAGGTAATTGTGATATCCGACGGACCATCTAAATTGCTCTATCGCGAATCCGCAGTAAAATAATTGCAATTTCGAAACATGAATTCGAATTAATAAATGAAACAACTAAATCATCGCGAACGTACATTGTACAGATTGAAAATTATCATTCGTATCACTTATCGCTCAGTGATTCTATATATAGCTCATTTTTAATCGCGAGATCCTCGACAAACGCGATATGGCTAATTGCGGACATTACTTAGATTTCATCGAACTCGTTTATCCTGCGTGACGTGTAAATTAGCGAGAGATCGACGCGAGGACAACGACAGAAACATAATGTAAGTACATGCGGATAGAGTAGCCAAGAAACGGCGCACGCGAGCTTCTTCTTCCACCTTTCACTCCGCTATGTATTCCAATGCGAGGCGTTACGATATTCAATAGGAAATTCATCCAGTTATAAATAAATTGCAGATTTTTATGCAGAATATTTAATAGTCAACTTAAAATATTCATTTCAGATACAAATTACTCGTATCATTTAAGTAATAGCTTTTGATATTTTATACATCTTCATACAGTATATACAATGTTTTTTGTTTCTGCACATCCAATTTGTTTATAAGTGCATCAAGTCCGCAATCTAGTTACGAAATAAAACGAACGAGGTGCAATGTTGGTACCCGCATTACAGCGATCCGAGGTGGCGCAATAACTCCCGGCGACTTTTACGCGGCGACCCTCCCCTTGATTTACAGCGGCTCCGCGACCTGCCTTAATAGAAGAACTGCCAACCTACAACCGACCGCGACCACCGCCTTAACAGCCCGTGAATCTTCTCCCTCGTATCGGCGAACGATTTCCGTTGATCAATCTCCTCTCTTAAATCATTCTGTTGACTCTTTGGAATATTTGGATATGAAGTGGTTGAAATCAAGTTCATATCATAGTATCTTATGTTGTACTGTTACTAGTTCTGCATTTTCCGTTATGTGAGTATTTAGCGAAATTTTTCTTTATGCGTAACACTTAGCGAAACAAGCAAATCGAGTTATAATGACCATACATAAGTACTATCCTTTCTAATAGTTTTCAGTAGTACAAGCGTAGCTTTGACGCGACGGGTATGCATCAATGTTTGCACTAAAATAATAATAGCCGAGGCGAGAAACAGGCATTCCTTTGGATCCATTAACGAAGTCGTTTCACTCGATATACGGCTATTAATGTTCATCGTTCGGAATATCGGGGCTCCGACGTTTCGTAGGAATGCCAGGCTCATTCTCTATCTCCCCTCGCTCATCCATCGGCGAATAACTCCATTACGACCGTTCGAGTCTTCGTGATTTTAATGTCTCATTTCCATGCTTCACTGTGACCGTATTGGCTACCGTACCTTACCTCGCCGTACCTTTGCCCGCGAAAGTGTTGCCTCTTATCGTTCACAACCGTGCGTATAATCGCTTCAAGAAACGCCGGGAGTGTTACGTCTCTCGCGCTAAAACTCGAATCCACTCTCCCCGGTCGACAAAAGATACCTTCCACGAAGGAACTTCTCGCGAGCGAGCGTTAACAGTGTTTCAAGGTTGAGCGTAATATAAGATTCGCAGCGAATGAAAACGTTAATAAAATTAATCGGTGGAAATTAGGTATAAAATAAATCTATAGCGATCATTTTCGATATTTTCGAAATTTGGTTTCGTTGAAATTTATGATGCCTTATGCAGATTTCCGAACGTTTGTATTAATAATCAGAGAACCTTATAGATCGCAACGCTAAGATTGCCAGGCTTGAGGCATGTTCGATCATCTGCTAGCAGCTACTACCTGAAGAATCACTCCACCCGGAAGTATCTCAGCTTTCTACAGTCAAGACCCATTCTACTATTTCTTAATTAAATATCTAATCTCAAATTAATGCCGATTGTTTATATCTTTTTGTTTATTTAAGACTATGTTCCAACAATTAAAAGATATTCTCACTTTTGACGAGGTGTACGTAGAATAACATTTGAATCCGTATAGAAGCTACATATAAGACGATTTTGAGAAAAAGTGGACCGTCGTTGGACATCGAAGAACCGGCTACCATTTAGGGTGTGTACAGGGATCATCATCGTGGTCGGGCTCTCCCGTAACGGGATGAAGCGCGGGCACGTTTCTATTTATTATAAGCTAAAGGAAAAGTCAACAATCGGTAGCCAGAGTCGATCGTAAATCACTAGGGGATCGCGTCTCCCGGCGCGCCTTATGTTAAGAATCGTTGTAACGAAACCTATAAGAGGGATGCGCAGGCGGCAGTGATATATCGTACGAGCCACGCCATTGTCTCTAAGTTCAAGGCGACGCGATGGGCCACCGAGTATCAGTTCTCTTCCTTATATTAATTAATAGACTGCTGATTTTATGCATTTGTAGGTAAAACAACAAATATAAGGAATATATAAAAATTGTATGAAATAAAAAATGCACATCACAATACTTATGTAATGAGAACAATTTCTGTCCTACTTATTCTCCATCATATTTTTAAACTGATCTCATTTTGCA